>NC_087202.1:53456855-53526855 GCF_015104395.2 Macrobrachium nipponense | reverse complement strand
TATATATAAATATATACTATATATATATATATATATATATATATATATGTTATAATATGTATGTATGAAATAATGACATTGAGGAATAATTTCTCCCCCCAGTTTGTGGCCATTTCCTCTCTCAGAGGTCCATATTTTTTATTACGTGATCCCGTCTCGTGTCTTATGACACGGTGCATTAATGCCATAAATCACTGGCATCTCTAAAGTTATCAGTGTTGAATCACTGCGCTAACAATTACCGTATAATAGTTGATGTATTAATTGAATGATTGGCATGATAGATCTACACACACACACACACACACACTCACACACACACACACACCACACACACACACACACACACACACATATATATATATATATATATATATATATATATATATTTATATATATAAACGAAGAAATGCCATGAATGTTTGTTTGTTGTGTAAACGCTATACAAAACCACATTTCTTGACCGATTTTGATGAGATTTTGAATATAAATCAATATCAAACCAGGAAAGGTCATACTGAAAACAATTAAAGTTGGACCATTGATTGGGTAAAGGGGCCGCGTGGGAAGAGCGTGAAATGTAAAAATTACTGAAAACAACAGATATTAGTGTCTAATGATCCTACTTTTAGAGGTCACTGAGAAGAATAGCGACACTCCCGGTGCCCCTCAAGTCCAAGTTCAGCGTCATTGGGGGTGTGGTGAGAAGGGGGTGGGAAGGGGGTGACATAGTTTTCGAGGTTGCTGAAATGAATAGTGTTACTCCTGATGCCCTTGAAATCTAAGTTTAGCCCTGATAATACGTAAGGGCAGGTGGGAAGGGTGTGATATATACAAATAATGAAAATAACAGATATTAGTGTCTAATCCATAGTTTTTGAGGTCACTAAGAAGACTAGTGACACTCCTGAGCCCTTAAGTCCAAGTTCAGCCCCAATAACGAGGGGGGGGTGCGGTTGGTTGGGAAGGGGGTGATATGTAAATATAATCGAAAATGGCATATATTAATGTCAAATCGTATAGTTTTCGAAGTTGCTAAGATCAATAGTGACATTCCCAAAGCCCTTTAAGTCCAAGTTCAGTGACAATAGGAAGGGGGTGTGAAAAAGGGTGGGAAGGTGGCGACATGTAAAATAACCAAAAACTACAGATATTACAGTCTAACCCATAGTTTTTGGGGTCATCGGGATGAAAAGAGACACTCCCAATGCCCTTCAAGCCCAAGTTCAATCTGGATTGGAATGGGGGCCTAGAAGTGGTGAAATGTAAAATGTCAAAAATACTGGGCAATGTAACAGAAGCAGCTATCTTAACAGCAGTGAGAGAGAGAGAGAGTTTATCGGTTGTCATTCAGTGATTACCGGGCAGTGCTGGGTTGGTCAGCTAATATATATATAGTGGTAAGACATGAAGTAGATGAGTTTCTTTTGTGTAGGTAAAAGAAATGGCTGATTTGTTCATGTTTTCTTTTACTATATACATACAGACGTACGTATATATATATATATATATATAATATATATAATATATATATATATATAATATATATATATATGTGTGTGTGTTGTTTGTGTGTGTGTGTATAAATAAATATATATATATATATATATTTTATATATATATATAATATATATATATATATATATATGCATGTATATATAATATGTTCTATATATATTATATAGATAACTGTATGTATATATATATATATATATGTATATATATATATGTATTTATGTATATATATTTATGTATTATATACATACACACGCACATATACATACATATATTTATTTATATATTAATAAAAATCCATTGCGCTAACATTTTACCTTTAGCCAGACGCAAAACCAACATGATAAAGGCATTTCCTAAGAATTTGTCTGTCTGTTCTTGTTTACTTGTTTACCAGAGGAGAACATACATTCCTGGGAGGTGTCGTCGTGTCCCGTTTAAGCATCAGGTAATCTCTCTCTCTCTCTCTCTCTCTCTCTCTCTCTCTCTCTCTCTCGTCTCCCTGGCTGCAAGATGCTCGTGAGAGATAAAAGGTCGCTGTTAGAAATTGATCGCATCTGAAGGGGTTTAATTACACGAGACGCAAAAAAAAAATTAGAGGCTTACAGACAGACAAACAGACAGACAGACAGACAGGTAGGCAGTGTTAGGGGAGGGTCGAGGGGTAGGGGCCGGTGAGGGATAGGAACACTTGATAAGTAAGGAAAACTTCCGAAGTATACAAAAAAGATTAGACGTGAAATCACCTGAAAGAATATTCTGGGGGAGAAAGAGAGAGAAAAACAGGAAGACTTCATAAATCATATAATTTAGGACTGAAAATAGGCAAGTCTGCATTCTTGAGACAGAAATTGAGTACGAGTAGAAGCCTTGTAAGAGCAGATAAATTGGAAAGTATGTAAGGTGAGAGAGAGAGAGAGAGAGAGAGAGAGAGAGAGAGAGTGAGATGACTTTGTACATTCTGTTGAATTTGAAAGTAGTTAAGGATGAACATATCTCTTCTCTAGAGAGAGGAAGAAATAGAGAGGTGGGAGGGGAGGCGAACTCAAATAAATAAATTTTAAAAAATGCAGTAAAACGGAAGAGATAACTTTGCAAGTCCCGATATCTTGCCAGACGGGGATACTAGAGTCATTAAACAGACAGACAGACCGCAACAGAAAAAAGGGGAAAAGGAAGCAAGGAGAGCTTATGGAATGGAGAGCCAAATAAACCAGAGAATAAAGTGAGTATAAATGAATAAGTAATTTCTGTTGAAACCGAAGGCGAATTCTCAGGAAGAGATGAAAGCGATCGCATAGTAAGATCAAATTAAGGGTTGAGTAGGTTAAAAAATTTGGGCGATTATGAACAGTTTTGAAAAGTCATCGCCTCCTTGTTTCTAAGCAGAGGATACAAGGAATGAGATTGTTAACGCCGTGCATATAATTATAATAATATTATTATTATTTCAACACTCTAGCTCGGTTTAAGGCATATATCCAAAAATTATTATCACCATTTCCAATCAGAATAAGTATTTTGACTTTTTTCCCATCTATTAAGCCTAATGTTTCCCCGACTTGAGGGACCTTGAACCACCTTGCCTAAATTTCCCCATAGTTTTTTTAGGTTAATAAAAAGTACCGTCAGCCGCCCCCCACCTTAACAACCCCATAAAAAGTACCGTCACCCAGCCCCCCCACCCGTGAAATTCTTCGGAGATCCGATTTGTTGAAAAACGGGTACACGCTGAGCTTCTGTAAAGATGCCAAACTATTAGGGTATCTGATTTTTTTTCGAGTTGATGATAGCTATCCACAGCAGATATCACTGAAGCTAATTCTGATTGGTGGAACCCATGTCTCGCTCACCACCCATACCTTACAATAATATTGGCTGCTTATATTTTCGTTCACCTAAAAGAAACAAATATACATTGCTATCACTAAACTTGAGAGCAACGATTTTGCAATAAGATGAGTGATGTCTTTTCAGGTGTCATTATTTTGGACCAATCTCTTTCCAGGCATACAGTTGTTAATTTACTGCATTAAAATCAGTATTAAATGGGCTAGTGAGTATTGAAAGATTTCTTTCCTTCAGGTGTCTATATTCTGGAAAAAAACTCCAGGCATATTATTATTCCGTTTCATCTGCTTCGTCGCCCGAACCCTTCTTCTTCTTCCACCTTCCTTCTTCCAAAGTTCAAAGATTTACGGCGGGCATCATCGCCAGCATCATCATCATCATCATCATCATTGGATACCATGCAGTGATACCTGTGTTCCCGCGTGCGTGCGTGCGCGTCTATGCGTTTGTGTGCGTGCGCGAGTGCGCGAGATTTAGCGACACGGGAACAAGCGGAGAGATAACGACGTCGCGATTGTTATAGATGGCGCTCGCCGAATCCATAATTTATTCGTTATCGGCTCGATTGCTGCTCAAATGGAGCGAATGTTATATCGAGCGTGCGCGCTCGCGCTCCTCCGCGCGGATTGGCATTGGTGCGGCAGAGGGCCAAGTCGTGTAGAGATATTTATACATACATACATACATATACATATATGTATGTATGTATGTATATATGTTTGTATGTATGTATGTTTGTATGTATGTATGTATAAAAATATCTACACGACTTGGCTCTTTACCGCACCAACATATATATATATATATATATATATATATATATATAATATATATATATATATATATATATCTATATATATATATATATACATACATACTATACATACATACATACATACATACATACATCATACCATACATACATACATACATACATACATACATACACACACATATACACCCACGAACATCACTTAATGTCGACTTTTCTTGGCTACTAGAATAACTTGCACTGCTGCTTCGGCCAAGAATTTCAAAATAAAATGTACTCGATTTTAAAGTGTTCTTTTGGCTTTTTCCACTGAGAAGTGGTACCTCCGAACTGTTAGCTTTCTATAGTTGCCAAAAACAATTCATCTGAATGAGGTAGCTATTCTTATCCCTATACAGTAATAAAAGGATATTTATATTTTTTTATGTCCTCTTTTTATCCATATGAGTTCTCGTGAAGGGCCGCGTATCGTGAGCCATTTTGGTGTTAGGAACTGCCCCCAGAAAATTGACCTCGAATATTTTGTGCCATTCTATTGAATACCATGAGCAACTTGTATGCAATTCAATACACCGCATGGAAGTATCTCTTGAAATGTCGGTTCTCTCTATTTAATTCAGGTGTCCGACCTTCCATCCTGATTTCGAAAGTCAGTAATGGGTTTGTAAGTGATTCAAGAGAACTATAAAGTCAGGTGTAGACTAATAAAAAAGTTGAAGTGTGGGATAATGATAGTGATTATTATTAATAAAGAGTGAATCAGTAAAGTACTTGAGTCTCAGTGTCACTGAATCCCATTCAAACCAGCAGCGTAACGTCAAGCTCTTGAGTAGGCTCGCTCTCTTGTTTCTCTCCTTCGGGTTTCCAGGGAAGTAGCGGATGGGAATGAATCAAACCGGAAGGGAAATAGTGGTGGAATGACTTTGAAGAGGCCACTACGGAGGGCATCACTCATGTGGTACCAGCATTCCCCGCTAGATGGCGATAGCCATTGGTAACGGGGACCCCAAAGACTCTAGTAGGGTGGCGCAGACAAGAATAAATTGCGATCCTCACAGTCTGACTGGAGTCCTTGAAGAGGCGCCTTTAGCTTGCGATAGATTTCGTTAGCGGTGATCCTACGGCAGTTAGAGACAGCGGCGGCGGGGTTGGTGCTAGTGGAGGATGGAAGGGAGGGAGAAAGGTTTGGTGTCTCATGCAGAGGAGGGGTAGACGGGGTTAGGGGAGAGGGGCAGAAAAGTTGCTCATAACGCGACCCTCGATTCTGCCATCATGTTTGTGTGTGTGTTTGTGAGTGGAAGTGTTTTGTGCGTGGGTGCTTAACTTGCAGGTACTCACACCTTGTACGTAAGTGAAGACTCCTCGATCCTAGTATTCAATTTTTTATAATCGACGTATTCAAATGTATTTTATGTCTATCGATGATATTCTTGTCTCACGAATGTTACAGAGTAAATGTAAAGTGAGTGATGAATGAATAAAAAAAGCTGGCTTTTTCAAGTTTATAAATAGTTTAAGCAGCCAGTGAATTTATTGCCATATAAGATGTACCCTCATCTTATGTGTGCCGATCTAGTAACTGTCGTTGCATTTGGTAGGGCCGTAGCAACGCCAGCATCGTTGCATCTGTCTTTCGTGAAAAGGGAAGCAGTAGAAGCACAAGCATTGGTTGTGGGACGTTAAATGCATTGGAGGAATTACCAGAGGTGGGAGTTTGCTATCTCTAGGATAAAGATGCATTACAAGTTGCTTCTGTTGGCCATCTTGCTCTTCATTTCTCCTCAGGCCTTCAGCAAGAGGAAGGCCAGCGGCAGGAGATGCCCAGGTGAGGAAGGGCATGTGTGGCGGAATAAAACATGATAGGGATTGTCTAATAAATGTGTTTATGACACATATCCCTAGACAGTTCATTATTATTTACCTTGACCTTGCTAAGGTCAGGAACCTT
Source organism: Macrobrachium nipponense (assembly GCF_015104395.2). Classification (NCBI taxonomy): domain Eukaryota; kingdom Metazoa; phylum Arthropoda; class Malacostraca; order Decapoda; family Palaemonidae; genus Macrobrachium; species Macrobrachium nipponense. The sequence continues at coordinate 53,520,769 of NC_087202.1, read as the reverse complement.
AGCAAGGAAACAAAAGTTCTCGCCGTTGGTTTCACTGTTTTTTACTTCAACCCAGGCTGCTGTTCTCAGGAAATTTTCGAGTACATGCCATTTACAAAGGTAAACTCTCTCTCTCTCTCTCTCTCTCTCTCTCTCTCTCTCTCTCTCTCTCTCTCTCTCTCTCTCTCTCTGCTAGACACTCTCCTCTCCTCTCCAGAATGATTCCCCCTAAAAGAATCTTTTCTCAAGATCCGTACAAAATCGGACAGTCTACATACGGTCCTAATAAAATGTCTTTTATCGTAATTACCCAATAGAAACTGTTTTTGTTCCCATCCGCTCATCTGGAACCAAGAAAACTCACTTTCGTCACCCCAGTCAGCCATTCACCTGTTACCATAAAGCAACATTTCATTGGTGAACGGGAACCCTTGCACCCTCTCAGTTTTTCCATTTTTTGTGTCCTACCTCGCATCCCTCGTAGGGGGTAGTGCCGTCAGTGCACCTCATGCGGTGCACTGTAGGCTTCACTTAAAGTTCTCTGCAGCGTGCCTTCCACCCTTAGCTGCAACCCTTTTCGTTCCTTTTACTGTACCTCCTTTCATATTCGCTTCCTTCCATCATACTTTCCACCCTCTCCTAACAATTGATTCATAGTGCAACTGCGAGGTTTTCTTCCTGTTACACCTTATAACCCTTTTATTGTCAATTTGCGTTTAAGCGCTGAATGGCCTTATTGGTCCCAGCGATAGGCCTTTGGGCAAAATTCTATATATTCAATTCGTTTCAATTCCTAGATCGCATCGTCTACACTCACTTTCACAACCTTTTTCATGATATTGATACTTTTAACATTGCATCATTTACTACATTGCATCATTTACTTTTGTCTCTTTTTGAAGAAGCTACACTACCTGTTAATATCAGCATTTGCATCTTGTTCTCAAAATCAGTAGTACGTGGCCATTTCCTTCCGCAGTCACCCTTCTAAACAATTTCTTTTTTCTTCCTCAAATTCCTCATCTGTCCAGCTATAAATTTCATGAGCTCTCGCCCTCTCCATAAATGCCTGTGCTCTCACAAGCACTCTCTGCTGCCCTAAGAACCTCATTGCACCCTTCCTCTTCAGCATTTTTATATCTTGACCCATTCTTCTTCCGCTTCCTTTTATACTACACTCGCCTGGATCGTATCAGCTTCAGTGGTCTTCAAGGTCACAGTATGAATTTATTTTCTAGTATTATAGATATTTTTGTTCTCACTTTTACGTCTGCTAACCAATCCATATATTGTTTCGTATACTATAGTACACCTGGAATACTCTTTGCCATTTCCTCTGTTCCAAGTCTGCTTAAGTTCTCCCTGTTTTTTTTTATGTTGTATAACTCCAACAGTCTTTTCGTATCAAAGGACAAGATTATTCTTATTCTCATTCTATAGAGCTCCAGACCTACCAATCCCGCCGTCTTTCTCCCGACATCCTAGTTTTACATTCAATTTTCAAAGAAAAAAAAAACTTTACAAGTCTCCAAAGCTCACCCTGCTCCATACTGGAATATGGGCTCATCTTTACTGAACACCACAAAGGTACACATTTCCTTAATCTGCATCACATTATCACTTTTGTTTCACTAACTGCCGAAATCATACCTTTTCCAGAAGCAAATCATTTCCTTGTGGGCTGCTCGTGTAAGCAACAGGCGTCGTTAGGATAATGTTAGATTAATCTAACGAGAAGCCAAAACCTATATTTCTCTTTCTGAAAACATTTGTTATCGTGAAAGTTTGTTTGTCTGCATCTAACGCGCTCAGATTCAAAGCTTAAGACATCTCATTTTTTTTAGCTAATTTTTTTATTATTTTTTTATTTTGGCCTCAGCAATAGGCGACCTAAGATTGCATATCTTGTGCTTAGCACTTGTTCATAATTAAGAGGTTCCTATGCCATTAAGGATTCTAGGTAAATTCCACCACGGAAAATTCCACCAGGAAAATTTCACCAGATATAAATTCCACTACAGAAACAATATTTTTAATATAGGAAAGAAAGAGAAAAATTCTTTTGCTCACATTTTATCCTGACATTAGTATAAGAAATAACAGCGAGAACATTAAAAGACATTTATGAAAAAAATTAATTTATTTAAACAAGATTCTGTTAAGACAAATTGGGTGCAATACTTATTAAAAACTTTTTGATTTTTTAATTTTGATAAATTTGCACCAGGCTTCTTCAGTCGTGCATCAATGATATTATAGATTTTTTTTCTCGTTGTTGAGTCTTCAAGGTGAATGTGTGCTATTTTTGTCTGGCTTAATCCTTTTGTACATAGAGTTATATATACGTTATATTTGTATTATCTGTATCACGAGAATCTGTTGAAGCAAAACTCATCTACGAGCTAGTTTTGTCTGGCTTAATCCTTTTGTACATAGAGTTATCTATACGTTGTATTTGTATCATCTGTATTACGAGAATCTGTTGAAACAAAACTCATCTATGTGCTGTGCCTCAAAACAAATTGTCCAGACGAACGAATTTATGATATTAGTGTGCCAGCAGGTAATATGAAAATCGTGATAGTGCATTATTTTACTGCTTAACTTAGAAAAGTTCAAGTGAAAGGAATCGTGCGAAAACTGAAATGCTAATGGATAGTGCTCCGGCATTCAGAATTCACCAGGGCCAGAAAGTGACCGCCATGATTGGTGGTTTGTTTGGATGATTAGACATTTTGGGAACTGGTTGTTTTCTTATTCATTTTACCTTTGATTTACTATGAATTTTTTTATTGTTTTATAACACCAAAACATAAATTTATTAATCTATATATATATATATATATATATATATATATATATATATATATATATATATATATTATATATATGTATATATATATATATATATATATATATATATATATATATATGTATATTGTTTATGCATTTGTGGTTTGCTTTGTTTAAGCTTTAAAATAAATTTTGAACTAATGACCACTTGGCTAACTAAGCCAAAAATCTACATAATTTTTTTTCTATTTGCGCTGATTTTTTTTTTTATTTTTATTTTAAAAAAAAAATTCTATTTGCGTCTTTTTCGTTCACTGACCGTGAAAAAGGCATTGACATGATGGTGTTGACTGTTATTATTACAGATTTTCTCCTTACTGTATTGATGCCAGTTTCATCGAGACTTTCACTGCAATATGCCGTCTCTCCCAAGACCCCAGTAAGTTGGAAGTGCGTAGTGCCGTCTTTGTATATTCCAATTTCAGTCTTCTAAGGCGCTTTCCGTAATCTCTGCTCCAGTTAATGTCCATATTCCATACCTACATATATTTCCTCCCTCTCGCGCTCTGCCTGGATGTTTCCTTCCACACGTATTTTCTCCAAATCTTCCCCTCTTAGTTAATAGCTTTCAGCATTTCCCTCTGTGTTTTAAACCTTACGATTTTTTTTACCCAAGCCCCCCCCCCCCCCCCCCCCCCCCACCCCCCCCCCCACCCCGCAAACTCCCCCCCCCCCCACCCCCACCCCCCCACCCCCCACTCCCGTCCACGTCTTTCCTCCACATCCAAATTTCTGCTACTTCCTATCTCTCGTATTTGGTCTTATTATTACCACTTTTTCAGTTCCTCGTTGGACGAGTGGTTTACGTTCTCGCTTACCGATTCGGTAGTCGCGAGTTCGATTCCATGCTCTGCCAGCATGGAATCAGAGGAATTTATATCTGGGATTAGAAAATAATTTTTCGATATAATGTGGGTCGGATCCCACAGTAAGCTGTAGGTACCGTTGCACCTATGGTTCCCAGCCACGTAAAAAAATATGTAATACTTCAGGCCAGCCCAAGGAAAGCTGTTAATCAGCTCAGTGGACTGCTTAAACTAAGGTATACTTTACTTTTAAGTGCACTTTTCATATCCATACAACAAAACTGACGGAACGCATGTCTTCATCACTTTCCTCCCCCGGTATTTACAAGTTCATTTTTTTCTTTCTTTTTTTGCGATAGGTTGAATTTTATTAAATGCTTCCTTTGCTTCCCGGGGCCTTCAGTTGATTTCCATATCGTCGTGCACCTTTGATGTTATCTAGGTACCCAGGAAGCACAAATGGTCCAACTGTTTCATTCTTTTGCCTATATTGAATTCACAGCGAACTGGTTCTTGACTTTTTTGTCATTGCTTCACATTCTGTTTTTGCCACAATGTTCTCGAGTCCTTTGTGTTCAGTGGCCCTGATTACCTCCTGCAACCGCCTTTGCAGCTTCTCCTAATAGGTATCATTATAATGTTCATTTGCCCGATTTTATTAACATTGTGACGACCGTTTTTTCTCAGAACATAGATTAGCTTTTCTCACTATAAGTTTGCAAATGAGGCTATTAGTATGATCATGATTAATAATAATTTTCTTTAAAAAACTAGGGTATTTGTAACCTTTATATATGAATAAATTGAAGACATCTTGCAGGAATAGTAGTACCTTTTATTGTGGGAATATTATTTTAGCAACAGTATTTTTATTTGTTTATTTATTTATTTATTTATTTATTTATTTATTTATTTATTTACTTATTTTACTTTTAAGAAATTGCGTTTGCCGTTGTAGAATTCATTTTTCCCCATTACATTTATTTTCTTGACTCAGTGAAATTTATTTGTAGTCTTTCCAGAACTTTCCACGACTTTAGAAAACGATTACGAAAAGTGTAGAATGTTTCATTACCTAGCGAGGATGAAACCTCGCCTTGTAAACTGAAATGAGATACGCTGATATTGAACTTCGTAACGCGATCCACTCCTATCAATAAAGGGCAAAGTCGCCATCTGGTGGCCGACCCGACAGCTAATAATACCGAGAGGATAACTTGGACACCAACAGGAGCAGGGGGTATTGGCTTTCCAAGAAGCCTGTAATATTATCTTATGCAAGCATTGTATGGCAGTAGGTACTGTCCTTGGGTCCGCTTCAATACTGAATTGCTTTCGTGTTTCCGAATTTGGATCCGCGTCATTCCCGCCTTGACTCATTTTCGTTCGTGTTTATTTGTAGCCACGACGCGACATGCCTGTTTTATTTTTATTATTTATGAATGGATTGGCTCGACTCACAGTCTATGTAGGTATTCTTTATTTATGTATTTGCATTCATATACTCTCCTTTAGTGAGTATGTGTATACATGCTTTGTGTTTCTGTGTGTTAGTAATAATGTGTGGGTGATATGAAACTATGTTATACTTATGAAAATGAAATATAGATGTATATATATATATATATATATATATATATATATATATATATATATATATATGTATATATGTGTGTGTGTGTGTGTGTGTGTGTAGTGTGTATATTTTATATATCTTTATATATATATACATATATAGATACTATATATATATATATTTATATATATATATTATATGTATATATATACATAGCTAATTATATTGTACCTAAAAATACTTTGCATCTGTTATGAACCGCCTTGACATGATCCCGGACTCAATTTCGTTTGCATGAGTGCCTCTGAATCGCGTGAATGTGTCAAAGCCCCAATCCTTGCAAGGCTTTACAAAGCCGGAATTGGATTACAGGAAACCGCTTTTGACTGGCCAATAAAGCCCCTTTTTTAAAGCCTCTTTATTTTCGTTCTGCAACCAGTCCCGAATCCCACTGCATCGGTGACGTAGGATACGCTCTAGGATAATCCAATTGATGAGCGTGGATAAATCCTTCCTTCCTTCTTTCTCAGGATGGGATGGTATGTGTACAAAGGAAGGGGACCTCTGAAGAATTAGGGCGTAATAGATTTAAATGGGTCGGTTCTTACTTTGCATCTTTTTTTTTCTCTTTTTTTAACAAGTTTTACGTGTTCATAAGATCGTTTTCACTCAAAAGCTAATGTATTTTGGTTCATTTTTGAAATGTGTTAGTAATAATGACAGTTTCTTTTTCTTGAAGCTAACTCCTTGTAGAGAATAATAATAATAATAATAATAATAATAATAATAATAATAATAATAATAATAATAATAATAATAATAATAATAATAATAATATAATAATAATAATAATAATAAATGACGATCACCGCATTAATTGGAACGAGTCAAAAGTAATTTTCAATAGTAAGGATACAGGTATTAGAAGGTTAGTTGAAGGAGCAATTATTAACAGGGGTCTCTCTATGGAAGGCAATAAAGCCTTTACGCAAGATTTTATTTTAAATGAAATAATTTGCTGTCAGTTTATCAGAGATTATAACAGACATAGGTTGCATGGTAATAACACCCATAATCTAGCCACCTCTGATACTGCCGCTGCCTCATCTTCTTTCGTTCATGTAACAGAGACCCATCCCGTGTCCCTAGTTGCAGGCGCCCAAGCTGCTATGGACAACACATCAAACGATTCAAGAGACGAACCGCCACTTCGAAGATCTAGGCGATTAGCTGGTTTGCCGTTGGAGAACGAGGGGATAACGTGAAGAGCCAACTACATCATCAAACAGGCTATTTGTAAACTAGTCAAAAAACAGAGTTCTTGTATGGTCACTGTTAGTAATTGTATTCAGATTGACAAGGAGGACCGTGCAGGTCTTCGAAAGCTCTCTGCTTTGTATTTTAAATAACAGATAGACATATTACTGTGGATTTACTTTTCCATTTTATTTTATTATCTCATGTGATTATGAGGTTTCTTTGAATAATAATAATAAACTAGAGCTATCGTGGGGATTTCCACTTTTCACTTTTTATTAAAGTCCTCGGGAAGTAGCCATGACTGACACTAAAGATTAGAATTGAGGAACGCGCTGTTGAAATCATTTATAGCTACGTGCTTGCTTCATAGTACATGATTTTTAATCGTCATTTACTAGCATAGTCGTATCGATTCATATATCGAAATGATTGATTTATTATGACGTCCAGAAACATGTTTATTTATTATAAAGCTTTTCTCCAGCTACCCTCCCGCTCTCGGTGTTTACAGCGTGAGTAATATTTTCTTTTCAACCCCCTTCCCTTCCAGACAGAGGCCCGGCCCCCTCCAACCCCCCACCCCCTCTCTCTTGTCAACACCCGACTTCCCCATTGCCTTCTGATCTGCTACTATAGCATATTCGTAACATCTCGCTGAAATTATTAAGCGTGAGTGGTTATTCCGTTTTTAACTGAACTGTTTATTATGCTAGCCACGCTGTTTTCCTTATGAAACACAATTCCGTTTGGTTTGGTTCTGCATTAATTACAATACTTTTTTCTTAAATATAATCTTGACTTTGAACTCAGTTTGCACATTTGCATCATTAGCAGATTGTGCTTGCTAAATAGTAACGTTGAAGTCTTGTACCTTTGACCACTTTTTATGACCTTGACCTCACTCATCACATAGGCATCATTAGCGGGTTATGCATGCTACTTATAAGTAAAGTCATAGTCCTATTTGACCTTTGTCCTCATATACATGTCCAGAATCTAGTCCCTCACCTCAGCTGTGCAAATGAGCTCTATTGGTACAGAATAAATGTCAGATATGGAGTCTGTCTCCAATAGTTCAAAATTAATTACCGAGGTTGAATTCTTATTTGACCTTTGATCCATGAATGTTCAAAAGCAACGCTTGTATCTCCTAAACTTTGATTAGTTGTTGCCAAGTACAAGCCCCCGGTCATGGTAAAAATTTCCTATAAATTCAGCTGTAACTGTTGTAGTAATCCCGTTAAGAAACAGACGAACTATGAGGACCAAAAACATAACTTCCTTGACAGACGTAAATATCTATAGAAGGGGGTGAACTAAGTTTGGTAAAAATTATTGGGAGCTTTTTTTGGTGATTCTCTACATATTATAAACACTAAGTGAGATCTCGATGAAAGATTTGGCATGGTTTATAAACAAAAAACAGCCTAATCCTAACCGATACGAAGCGAAAATGGAAAGGGACCACCCAAAATATTCGAAAGTGTGATGGTAAACAGATGAAGAGTTCGCTTAGTTTTAATTGGACAAGAAAACTTTAGAAAATAAAGCAATTGGTAGACGATAAGCGGAACTTGTCCACCTGTAAATGCTTTGCTTTTGTTGTGACTAAAGGTACTTTCGAATATAGATATAGATATGTGGCAAAATGTCGACGGCAAACGTCAGTTTGCTTAGCACTGGGTCCTGGGAACTTTTGAAAGATATTTTGCACCCGTCCACTTCGTTAAACCACACACGCACGCACACACACACACACATATATATATATATGAAATCAATGAATACAAATATTTTTATATCATGACAGTTCATTACCTTCCCTTCATATTTACTAACTGTAACCCTTGAAATTCGTTCTTTCCATGAGGAGTATATGTATCGTAAGATTTTTTTACCAACGTTTATTATATTAATATATCTAGATTTATAATATTATATAATAGAATATTATATAGTATATATATATATTTATATATATATATATAGTATGTTATTGGCTAGTTTGAAAATGCCCTCGTGATCTTGACTTTATATTGGGTGTAATTCTTACAAGCAATACAGGTACTACGCATTCCCGAAGAATTTAAGGCTGTATAGTTCTACGATGACACGAGTAGTCTGTTCGTAGCTGATACCGAACTAGCCATCTGGCGATCAGTTTTCAGGAAGCAGTGCAATAAAACAGAACAGACGCCAGAGGGGTGCATCGATAAAGCCATTTTAGGAAAGGAAGTTGCCCCGCATAACGGAGCAGGAAGCAACGATGCCAAAACAGAATGACAATTGCAGAACGCTGAGGCTCAATGAATCCTTTACATTCATGTGCCATGAACCCCCCCACCCCCCTTCTCTTTCTCTCTCTCTCTCTCTCGCGTGCACACATTCACTCATGTGTATATTTGTAATTGTTTTACATTGCAATACTTCTATGAAATAATTTACATATCTGTATTTACCATATATATATATATATATATATATATATATATATATATATAATATATATATATGTATATATATATATATATATATATATATATATATATATATATATATATATATATATATATATATATATACACACTCTGCGCTCTCTATTTTGTCTACTGATATTTTGAGGTATTACAGACTTTACAGATCTTACTGCTTATTGGTACTTGAGTTCGCAGTCATGACTAATGTACTGTGTACCTTGTAATTTTTTTAGTTTTACTATTTTGGTAAATCGCTGATGCCCTCGTTTTATGTCTGTATTCAAACACGAAATTTATTATTCCTGTACCTCTCTCTCTCTCTCTCTCTCTCTCTCTCTCTCTCTCTCTCTCTCTCTCTCTCTCTCTCTCTCTCACCTTTTGTATTGTTATGAGAACTTTACAATTTCCCCGATAGTTTTTATACCCTTTTCAGATTTAGTCTCTCTCTATGTATGGAAAATTTACATTTTTCCAGATAGTATTTATATCCTTTTCAGATTTCGTATCTCTCTCTCTCTCTCTCTCTCTCTCTCTCTCTCTCTCTCTCTCTCTCTCTCTCTCCGCCCCAATAGAGATCCTGAAAATGGTTTTGACTCGCGGTTGAAGTGCTCATGGTGGGGAATTGTTTTTCCATACAAAAGGGGTTTCGCTGTCGCAGTTTTTATTTTGCCACTTTTATTTATTTCTGGTCTTTTCTTTTATTGATTGGTGGGGCTTACAGTTTCTTTTGTCGATTGCTGGTCACTGAAGGTTTTAATGTCTTTTGATTTATTCTCAATTGTATTGAAATCTTATCTTATAAATATCTAATAATCAATGTAACCTACACACGTACATACAAACATAAATACACAAAACACGGTCACGCACAGACCACCCACACATATATATATATATATATATATATATATAGATATATATATATATATATATATATATTATATATTTATATATATATATATATTATATATATATATATATTATATATATATATATATATATATATACTATATATATATATATGATATCAATTACACAATTGCTCTGTGCGTTAATACAGTACTAACAGAACCTCAATGAAAGTGGTTGATATCTAGCTGAGATGTATATTCACGCGCTTTCCAGGACTAAAAATCCTTATTGTCGAGTATCCATCGAATGGCCTAAATGTCGTAGATAACGTCCGCTTTCAATGAGGTCGTGTTAGTAACTGTATATATATATATATATATAATATATATATATATATATATATATATATATATATATATATATATATATATATATATATATATATATATATATATATATATATATATATATATATATATATATATATATATATATATATATATGTGTGTGTGTGTGTGTGTGCATCGAACTACAAATGTCCTTTAATAAACAATTTGCTGTACCTTGGAATTAATATAGTTTCCGAAGGGGAATTTTTTAGTTATCGATAATGTCGCTGGAGTCCTGATTTCTCATCAGCCCTCTGGGCGCTGGTTCGAACCCATGAGAGGACCAAGTCATTATCAACCAAAGAATTTCCCCTTCGGTTAACAATATTATATTAAAATATATTAATTCCGAGGTAGAGCAAATTGGATATTAAAGGACATTTGCAGCTCGATGTATTTACATGAATCACGGTGATGTGATAAAAAAATTCGCACATAGATATATATATATATATATCAATTCAAGCTACAAATGTCCTTTAATATCTAAATTCACTTTACCTCCCAAATGATATATTTTCATATATGTACCGAAGGGGAATTTTTTAATTGATAATAATTTCGTCCCCCCATGGGATCGAACCACCGTCCAGTGGACGGGGACGAAATCAGGACAGTCAGTGACACTATCCTAATCAGCCAACAGAGACGCTATAAGTTCATATCGATTCTGACCAATTCGAGCGTTTGACAGCACGTAGCCTTTTGTTATGAATAATTATCACATCGAACCGTACGGGGTTCCATATCGATTCTAATTACGAAAGCATCCAGATCGAGGGTGATTTGTAAGGTCAGAATCGATATGAACTTATGAGTCTCTGTTGGCTGATTGGATAGCGTCACTGACTGTCCTGATTTTCGTGTCCCCGTCCACTTGGATCGGATGGTATTCGATCCCATGGGGGGACGAAATTATTATCAATTAAAAAATTCCCCTTCGGTACATATATGAAAATATATCATTTGGGAGGTAAAGTGAATTTAGATATTAAAGGACATTTGTAGCTTGAATTGATATATAAATGGATCACGGTTCGATGTGATAATTATTCATAACAAAAGGCTACGTGCTGTCAAACGCTCGAATTGGCCAACATGGTAGACGGGGTTCCATATCGATTCTAATTACGAAAGCATCCAGATCGAGGGTGATTTGTAAGGTCAGAATCGATATGAACTTATAGCGTCTCTGTTGGCTGATTGGATAGCGTCACTGACTGTCCTGATTTCGTCCCCGTCCACTTGGACGGTGGTTCGATCCCATGGGGGGACGAAATTATTATCAATTAAAAAATTCCCCTTCGGTACATATATGAAAATATATCATTTGGGAGGTAAGTGAATTCAGATATTGAAAGGACATTTGTAGCTTGAATTGATATATAAATGGATCACGGTTCGATGTGATAATTATACATATATATATATATATATATATATATACATATATATATATATATATATATATATATATATATATATATATATATATATATAATTGCTTTGTGCTTAATACAATTACTAACAGGACCTCAATGAAAGTGGTTGGTATCTAGCTGAGATGTATATATTCAGGTTATTCACACGCTTTCCGGGACTAAAAATCCTTATTGTCGAGTATCCATCGATATATACAGTATATCGTACTATACAATGCAAGCACACGTTCACTAAACGCAAGAAAATCATCTCTCAGTCAAAAGGCAATTACGCAGATTTTCATGTCAGCAACATTTCCATTAACGACAAGTTGTTACGACAGACTTTAAGTTTATTTATATATATATATATATATATATATATATATATATATATATATATATATATATATATATATACATATATATATATATACATATATATATATATATATATATATATATATATATATATATATAATATATATATATATATATATATATATATATATATATATATATATATATATATATATATATATATATATATATATATATATATATATATATTAGAAGGATTTAATAATCCTCTTCATTAATGCTTGGTGATGAGATTGCTCGGTGACTTGTTCTATTATAGATGCAAAAATCACCCCTCCCCTTCTTCCCCCCAACCCCCCCTTCCCCCCCCCCCAATAAAAAAAAAATAGGGCAGTCAGGCAGATAATTGAATAGCTCTCCGTGGAAATGCATGTCGGCAAATCTCTCTCTCTCTCTCTCTCTCTCTCTCTCTCTCTCTCTCTCTCATAAAATCTATTTTTTATTTACTTTAGCTTCTTGTATATCAGCTTCATCAAATTACTTTTCTCATTCTTATTCTCGATAACTTAATGAATCTCTTATTTTTCTGTTGCCATTTAAAAGGATTTTTCTCATCCTTGTCTAAGTGTTTATGTCACTTATTTAATCTTGTTCAAATGATTTTAAGTTTAACAGGATTTCATTGTTATTATTATTATTATACTGCAGAATGATATAAAGATACGCGAGAAACACAGTAAAGTGGAAAAGACGAGCAAAGACAATTTATAGTTCCCGAAAATTGCAAATGTCAATATTTTTCTTCCGATGGATGCCATAAATTTATTTAAGTTCACTAATAATAAGTACAATTAAGAGAGAAATATCTATTATTTATATATGCATGTATATATATCTATATAATAGATATATACATGCATATACTATACATAGTATACACACACAAACACTTATATATACTAATAAACACATGAGAAGTCATTCAAGTTTAAGGACATGAATAAGAAAAACTTGATAAATGAATATATGCAGGAATATGAATCGGTATTTGTGGTTTAATATGAATCGATATTTGTGGTTTAATATTCGCAAATATAACAAATGCCACGCGAGTATAAGTAATGGTAGATTCACACACACACACACACACACACACACACCCCCCCCCCCCCCCACACACACACACACACACACATATATATAACTATATACATTATTATATATTTAATAGAATAATTTGTTATATATAAATATATATTAAATTAATAATATTATATAGATATAGCTATATATATATTATATATATATGTGTGTGTGTGTGTGTGTGTGTGTGTGTTTGTGTGTGTGTGAGAATCTATCATCACTTATACTCGCGTGGCATTTGTTATATTTGCGAATATTAAACCACAAATATCGTTTAGTATTGAGATCACCTTACCTTGAGAGGAACACTGACCCGAGGTTATGAAAATGGGTAAACAAATACTGCTGATCAGCCTTTTGCAAAAAAATCCAAGACGGGCGTAGGATGATTTGGAATATTTTTACGTTTTGAATCGGTTCAGTGTTATTAGAGTATAATAAGAGATTAATGAAAACAGATTACAGGTTTGGAGATCGTGAAATCGACAGTCAGCCGGGTTGATCAGCCATTCAGCCCATTCGCTGTCAGATTTTAGAATTCCTTAAGGAATTAGTTTTCCTGTAAGGAAAACTAATATGCTGGCTTTATCTGCTCCTCCTCACTTTTTTAAGCCCGCCCTCAGATCCTTAAAAACTACCGAGGCTAAAAGGCTGCAAATTGGTACGTTGATCATCTATCCTCCAGTCATCAAACATACCAAATTGCAGCCCACTAGCCTCGGTAGTTTTGATTCTATTTAAATTTTATTTAAGGTTAAAGTAACCCACAATGGTGCGTCTGGCAACGATATATGACAGGCCACTACCGGGCGGTGGTTCAAGTTTCATGGGCCGCGGCTCATTCAGCATTATACCAAGACCACCGATTATACGCTGTAGCGGCTGGACAGAAAACTACATTGGCTTTTTTTTTTTTCTAAGATGTTCAACCTGCCTCTCTTTCCTAGAGACACATTTATCCTCGCTCAAGGGGAGAATTTAATCAACACACTTCCTTTAGCAATCAAACTTGGTTTGGGTAAACGCGTCCTTCTCGGTTGCCTTGCCATGAAAGAAAACGTCCCGAATAAAAGGTTTGAAATGAAAATGTAAATAACAGCTACACGTTTAGCAAAGATTTCATTTTAGGATTTTATTTCATACCCGCGTTTGAAAACAAACGAGAAATAAGACTGGTAGCAGTGTTGACCTTTAAAGGTCTTTGCTCTACTGAGAGAGAGAGAGAGAGAGAGAGAGAGAGAGAGAGAGAGAGAGGTTGGATTTGTAGTACTGGATAACTGGCTTGAACGGGTTATGCGAAAGTTATGCTTTCGTTTTTCCATATTTTACCGATTCATATTCCTGCATATATTTATTTATTAACTTTTTCTTGTTCATGACCATAAACTTGAATAACTTCTCATGTGTTTATTAGTATATAGTAAACATCATATGTTTTTTTTTTTGTTTCTGTAAATATGGGTATTGTTAATCGATCAATATTGGGACTTTCATGATTTACTTATCATTCTCAGTCTATCATTCACGATAGTCCATTAGAACCGAAACCTAATGGCCTTATGTAACCCGAGCCTGAATAAAGCAAGAAAGTAAAGACATGGAAAAGATGAATAATTGAGGTTATGGTTTTCAATAGATTTTCACTGGCACAGGGCCTTCCTGACCATGTAACTCAGGATAGGGAATTTGTGCGCGCACAGGTCTGCTTGCTAAATTATATATATACCCATTGCCTTGCTCTCCCAGGTCTCACGTAGGTGGAGTGGGACTTTGTGTGCAGGTGTAATGGCTTGTCCCATGCCTCTGCGGCTTATTAGGAAACTTTAAACATGGTCCATTTCCGGTAACTCGCTGTCTAACATGACGAAGAACTCAAGGAAAGTGGTTAAGACGAGAAGAGTTGGGGTTAACTTCCCTGGTTACTGCATCCAAATTCGAGCTCTTGAAGGTTCGTTTTGGAAGTGTTTCTGTGACCCGTTTGTAAGACAGTCTTTTCCAAATGCATTTTATTGAACTAGTATTCGTAATCAGATACACACTGCAGTAATTTTTACTGTGTATGTAAAGGTAATTTTCCTTGGGGTTTCGGTAAGAACAAACAGACTTGGGACTTTCCTTGGATATCATAGGAATTTCGATGCGAAATACTTTGTAACTTTGAAGTTACATATGTCTATTTATGTATACATGTACAAGTAATATATATATATATATATATATATATATATATATACATATATATATATATATATATATATATATATATATATATATATATATATATATATATATATATATATATTCACTGCTTGATAAGGAGGGAGTGATTCAACCGAAATATAGTCCTTAGCTTAAAACCAGTGTTTTAATGGGCCTTTTTATACTTGAGACGTACCCTGTTTTAACGGGAAGAATTTATTTACATATATACAGCTGTATAAATATATACTTACTTATACGTATATATATATATATCATATAATATATATATATATATATATATGTGTGTGTGTGTGTGTGTGTGTGTGTGTGTGTGGTGTGTGTGTGGTGTGTGTGTGAGTGGGTGGATGGGCGCACGAGAGCATCGCTTTATATGGTAGAGTAGGCTTCAGTGTATCAAGGGCAGAAAGTGATGGAGGCATTTTGGCCCGGCGTGGTCGCGCGTGTGTGTGACTTAAATTGTATATTAACAGAAAGGAATCCCCGGCCGGAAGTGGATCATGCTATGTTATAAGAGAGACCGGAGCTGGCGCTGACGGAGATGGGCTCTCTCTCTCTCTCTCTCTCTCTCTCTCTCTCTCTCTCTCTCTCTCTGTTGCTGCAGACTTATGAATATGCGCGTTATACATCTTGCATAAAATTCAAATTGTGTTTGAATGATGAAGTCTCTGTCTTTCTTTCTCACTCTTCGGATGATGCGCGTAATACTGATTCTTATATAACCTAAGTATTGTATAATGGAGGACATGCCAGGGAAAGAGGAAGCATCAATAAAAGTAGTGAAAAAACTATGCAATATTCTGAAGAATTACTTTATATATATATATATATATATATATATATATATATATATACATATATACATATATAAATAAAGATATATGCCATGAAGGAAAGTGAAACACTTCGTGGCTTATACTTTTATTTATGCATTTATCACGTTCCAAACTTTCGTGATTCAGTTACATACATACATACATACATACATACTACATACATACATATATATATATATATTATATATATATATATATATATATATATAATATATACGTATATATATATATATATATATATATATATATGTGTGTGTGTGTGTGTGTGTGTACACACATACACACACACACACACACACACACACAACACACATATATATATATATATATATATATATATATAGTATATATATATATATAATATGAATATATCTTGATCATGAAAATATATAAAAAGTCATGCTGTGTATAATATATATAGTATATATATATAATATATATATATATATATATAATATATATATAATGTATATATATGGTATATATATAGATGGTGTATATACTGTACTATACATAAGTACCATATGCACACAGCACACACACACAACACATATATATATATATATATATATATATATATATATATATATATATATGTGTGTGTGTGTGTGTGTGTGTGTGTGTGTGTGTATATGTACTTATGTATAGTACAGTATGCACCACTCATCTCAGTCCAATCAGGCCTACATCCTCGCAATTACTAGATATCAACTGCTGTTTTTACAGTAGTGTCATAATAATGAACGATCTGCTTCAAGTAATTCCCATCCAAAGTGACCTGAAGTAAGATTAACGAGAGAGAATGTGGACGGAGGAACAGTAAAAGGAAAGAAGGGGGTTGCAGCTAGGGGCCGAGGAGACGGTGGAAAGAGCCTTCAAGGTGAGCTTACACTATACTCTGTTTTTTTCCATTTGTCCACCCGCCTGTGGGGTTTTCGTGTGGTAACACTGCGTCCCGGGCTTTAGAAAGTTACGCTATGTTTAAGTTTTAGGTAAATAAAAGGATATATGGGTACACATTTGCAACTGAAAAGTGTTTTAATAATTTACTGTATGCGAATTACTCCGTTCATATTCGAAATAGGATATTATTTAAAGCCCGGGATGCAGTGTTACCATACGCAAACACCACAGGCGGGTGGACAGATGGAAAAAAACCGAGTATAGGCTTCACCCCACGCCACATGCGTAAGACTCATCACCAACTCCTCCCAAATTCTTGTTAACCCCGCCTACTGGACTGCTCATCAAGAGTCACGCTACACCACTAACTGACCCTGATGAGCAATCCAGTAGGTGGGGCTAACAAGAATTAGGGGGAGGTGGTGATGAGTCTTACGCATGCAGCATGGGGTGAAGTCTAGTGTAAACTCACCTTAAGAAGTGATGTCTGCATGTGAGGTGCACTGACAGCGGTACCCCTTACGGGAAGCAGCCTTTTAATTCATATTCTAATTAATACGCCGCATTCAGCACTTGGTACTTGAGGATCATAGAATGTTTAATAACAGTCGTCATTAACTTTTTATATTGTGTAAACTGTCGCTGCAGCGCCTACGGTCAGCGACGCTGCAAACGATATCTCATGGCAACAACCTTCTTGCTGGCCCGATCTTTTTAAATCGGAGACGGAAATGTCAAGCCGCTTTGGCCACGTGCGTTTGACCCAGAAATATCATTCCACATCGGAAATCTCTTGGTAGTTGTCTCTAACCTCGTAAATCAGAGGGCATCTTCCTTCGTCGTTTTCCTATATTTGTCACCTACTTTTAACCGATCTTATTTGACAATAACGCTCCTGCGTAAAGCATTCGTCTCAACAACTACATGTACTTTATTATGTAGAGAAACATATATATATATAAATTATGTGTATGTATACTTACATACATACATACATACACATACAATGCATTCATACATACAGCCTACACACACACACACACACACACACACACACACATATATATATTATATATTATATATATATATGACTGGTAAAATGTTCTGTTACAACAGAATTCCATCTAATAAAAGAAGCCCATAAAAACGCCCAAAATATAGAAAGTAAGTACTATGTTTCAGAGACTGTTGTCTCTCTCTTCAGATAAGTAATGAATCATTACTTACCTGAAGAGAGAGACAGAAGTCTCTGGAAAATAGTACTTACTTTCTATATTTAGGCGTTTTTATGGACTCGTTTTATTATTATATATATATATATATATATATGTATATATATATATATATATGATATATATTATATTTTTCCGCATGATAATCGGGTAAATAAATAAAACACAAACGCATTCGCCCACAAGGAACGCGGACTCAGCAACCCGCTTCCTTTTTAAGTTTCGTGCAAGTGAAAAAGCCACGTCAAGAGGAGGTTTGGAAAAGGGGGTTCCAGCTCAGATTTGTGCGGAGGGCTTAGAGTTCTGGAAGGGAAAAGGTGAATGTCAAATGTGAGCGCGGAGAGAGAGAGAGAGAGAGAGAGAGAGAGAGAGAGAGAGAGAGAGAGAGAGCAGCTTGAAATGCGAAAAAGACTGCAGTCGGTGCTGCCAGGGAAAATGTCCCTGCAACTGGGGAACTCTGCCATGTGATGGTTTACGTAACTTCCTCGGTTTGTTGCGACACTCGGTATGCGTTTTTTTTATGTGGAATTACGCATTTACATGACGCATTTACAATTTTATATTTCAATAGTTGATTAATTTACTTTGTTTACTTTAATCGCTATTCGTATGAACATGTATTAGTTTATTAACTTGCACATACACACACGCTTATTATTATCATTATTATTATTACGTAAGCGATTCCACTTCACTTCAGAACATAAGCAAGTGCATTATTATTAATATTATTATTATTATTATTATTATTATTATTATTATTATTTTTATTACTATCATTATTATAATAAGAAAATTACCAGTTCAGCCGACTTTAAATCATAAAGAAATCCATCTATTAGTGTGTCCAACCGATCACTATCTTCATTCCCTTTAATGCTAATCTTCCAGAACGCTAACTATCAGTTTAAGAGAGAAAGGGAGACCTTTATGGCGCTATCATGGGTACTTTAACCCTGCATCGACCCCGCCCCCTACCCCACCTCTAAGGGCTGTAGCGAAGAGTCACTTAGGCAACCTGCACATAATGCTGAACGAGAAATAATGAGAACCTTATTTTCCTTCCGTTTCATCTGCAAAAGAAGCTTTACCCGATGCTTCCTTTAATGGAGTTTAGAATAAAACTTTTTTTTTTTTTTTTTTTTTTTTTTTTTTTTTTTTTTTTTTAGCGTTTCTTTCCTTTTCATATTTTAGAAAAGGATGAGGTGTGTTTTTACCTCTGGGTTAACCCCTTCCCCATTAATTCTATTCTTCCTTTTTCCCTGTTTGCGTCTTTGCCTTGGCCAGGTACGAACACAGGTCTCCTCTGCGTCGGCTTTCTCGTAAAATAGGATGGAACAAAATTATCATCGCATTTACTATCGTGCGTTGTTGGTCGTCGTTTGTATCTCCTCAGTGTGTTCGACTTTCGACCTGACTCTTAAGAAAGGTGTATATTTCAAGTGAATACAGTTGTGTAAGCGCCTTTTTGGTGACAGTGGTTTCAGTTACTTACTGATCATTGGAACACCCATTATAGCTTAGTATCTACATTCTAAAGATGCTAGTGGTGAAGATTAACAACCTCTGTTACGCCGACGATATGGTTCTGATTTCCCCATCAGTGCATGGCCTCCAACGACTCATCGACACTTGCCGCCAATATGCAGAGGAATTTGATATAATCTACAACGAAACCAAGACCCAGTGCATGTCGCTGCTCCCGAGATCGCTTAAGCATATTGCAGAACCACAAATTTTCTTCGGAAACCATCGGCTGGAATGTGTGCGCGAAATTCCGTATTTGGGTCACATTATCACCGACGACCTAAAATATACGGCAGACATTGAACAAAGGCGTCGTAAACTATGTGCAACTGGCAACATGATTGCAAGGAGGTTTGCCTTCTGTCACCGAGACGTGAAACTGCTGCTCTTCCGCTCGTACTGTTACAGTATCTATGGGTGTTCCCTCTGGACGACGAACTATACCCGAGAGACCATGAGACGCATCACTGTCGTGCACAATGACATTCTGAGACGCCTCACAAACACTCCACGCTACCAATCCGCCACACAGATGTTCTTAGTAAACCACCTGGACAATTTAAAAATCACTGTAAGGCGAACAATGTCCAGTCTGGTAACCCAAGTGAGAAACAGCAGCAACTCGCTCATACAAAGCATCCTAAGGAGTGAAGCAAGAAGAAGATCTAAATTGTGGGAAAGATGGGAAAATGAGGCCTTTGTCCCCTAAAGGACTTAATATCTGTATTGGCAAGATGTCATCTGCAGATTTTGTCATTATTATATTTATTGCTGATATTTTATTTTTTTCATTATTACTGTGATTACTATCAAGTTAAAGTGTTTTTTTTCTACATTCAATTTTCGTATTTAGCCCTATGGACCTGACTACTGTAACCACCTAAGGTCTCTAGTTGAAATTTAAGTTATATAATCTGTGCACTAACTGTTATAACTCACAATGCATTTTTTTTTCTCACCAATATTATTACTGTTATTACCAGTATTATGATTACTATCTTTTACGCTACCTCAGCATTTTGTGGATAAGTGCCGATTACTCATTTTTCTTATCATGTTGTCTCATATATCTAGATTGTGTATGTTACTGTGTATTTTGTATATTCAATGTATATGGCCCTGAGCTGAAATAAAGGTATATTATTATTATTATTATTATTATTATTATTATTATTATTATTATTATTATTATTATTATTAAGAACTTCCTAGATTTACTGACGATAGGTTTTTAATCTTTTAACTGAAAGGACAATGGTACAGTGTCCCAGTGCAGTATCTAGCCCATCCGTAACATCAAAGGAAGCGTTTAGTTCTCGCCTGTTGAAAAATGAGAGATTATAGAAAATCAGGAATCACAATTAGAAAGAGAGTGGTAATTGGAAGGGACCCATTCCTGTATAAACTAGTATAATAAACAAAATAGCAACACTCAATCTATGGTTTATTAATCTCCTGATCATCAGTTTAACAGTAATTTTTTTTAATGATAAACGAAACCAAACATAGCAGTAACACTAAAACTGATTGCACCAACCACTTTTCTTTCAAAGTTCTAACGCTGCCCTCTCAAGATACGAATTAATTCCATCAGTATAGACAAGCGTTTTTTATTTTTTTATTTTTTTATTTTTAAGTTTCAGCGATACAAATAATTTAGTGCCAGTAACACTTTATAACCATAAATTTATTCAGCTAAGAACATATAGACATCCAGTTTCTAACTGGGTATTTACGTATTTATCTAGACCTAACCTCCCATTGTCGCAACACCATAATGCTCGTTGTTACTGTGGTTGGACAGTCAGTATATGGGCTACAGAGTAAGGTACAGCTAGGGTGTGTGTACCGTTTAGCCTACTATATAATCATACCTTAGGCAATAGTTGCAGTAGTTGGCTGTCCCTAGAACCCCTGCCCGCTCGTTCTCTCTTATGGTATCTGACCTCGTAGTTTTAGTCCGTCCCCCGAAAAATCTAGTGTGACTGTTTACCAAAGGAGGTTCATGCAACTAATTGTTAGGTAACTGTTGCCTTTTCCAGTTAGGGTGGTGAGAAAGAGAAGTATGAAGAGAGAAAAACCAGCCTTATTGTTTATTGCTCCGTCAAAATGTACGGTACACCATACAAGCGGGGCGGCGCATGACCGCATACTCATTGCTCTAAAATCCATTCATAAAATGTTCTCTTTCGATATTCATGAGATATTCACCATCAAAGGCAACAGTGAAAACGAAATGTTTCAGGAAAATGGTATATATATATATATATATATATATATATAATATATATATATATATATATATATATATATATATATATACTATGTGTGTGCGTATGTGTGTGTTTGAGTGTGGGTATGGGTGCGGGTGTAAGTTTACACACAATATGTAATGAATTGTCATGTACTCCCCTGTGCATTACTCTTTCCTTGAGTCTGGTCAGTCCTAAAATTAGACCGATATCGTTTTGAAAAGGTTACGTGTGATTTATGATTTGCCTGAAATTCCGTTCGCCCCAAATGTCATCTTAGACGCCTGGGCAAAAAAATCCTTTGTGTGAGGATCCTTGTGTTTTGGTGGCGGGGAGGATTTGGCGGGATTAAAGACACAAGGAGAAATCCTTCGGTCCATTCACTGCGTTGCAGAACGGATTTGCAACGGGAGATGAGTGTCAGCAGAAAGCTTTGTTGGCGATTCCGTGTCGCGATGAATTAGGGTTTCGTCCGAGTTCCGGATATTCCAAATTCCTCGTTGAACGAGTGGTTAAAGTGCTCGTCTATCGATCCGGTAGTCGGGAGTTCGATTCTTCGCTCTGCCAACGTGGAATCTGAGGAATTTATTTCTGGTGATTAGAAATTCATTTCTCGATATAACGTGGTTCGGATCCCACAATAAGCTGTAGGTCCCGTTGCTAGGTAACCAATTGGTTCCTAGCCATGTAAGTAAAATCTAATCCTTCGGGCCAGCCCTAGTAGAGATGCTAATCAGCTCAGTGGTCTGCTTACACTAAGATGTAAACTACTCCGGATATTCCAGAGCCCGTTACATTTAAACTATGAATATTTGCTGAGGGGACTAGAGAGAGCTAGGGCCCCTAGTGGCCTTGGGTGTGAGATAACAGAGCTTGTTCCTTGACTGAGATGTGGGACGTAAGTTCAAAGGTAAAGCGAGTGAGAAATGGAAAATAGTCAAGCTGCAGATGAAGAGACCCATAGTTACATTGGACCGATGGTAGACGCGTTGAAGGAAAAGAAATTGCACTCGAGTGCGCATGCTTGAACCGATGCTGAAGGATGCAACATTGATTTGAATTTGATCTTCCGATGCCACAAGAATAAGTAGAGAAATTACTTGTAACGAAGATAGGAACTCCCTACAGAGAGACCTACACAGAATATATGAATGGGCAGAGGTAAATAGGATCATTGCCACGCCAGTTTATAGCAATCAAGCAATTAACAAGGCATGCCTGCTTTGCCTGAACGACAATTTTAGTTGCCAAATGGTCTGATCTAGGCTCTAGTTGCAGTAACGAGCAGCAAGTTGCTGATTGTTGCATGATATCATTGCAGAAGACGAGATGGACCGAGTCTATATATCCACACCAGGCTTTTTAGACCCTTTAAACTTTTACCACACTTACAAGCAGGGAGTGTCCGCTCTAGCATAAGCCAGATTAATGTAGACCGACCAACCGAAGGTTACACGTATCGTTGATTATTCACTCGGTGAATAATTACTCTGCTCCAGCAAACAACGATTAAAATGCAAAATTCACTGCTTGACGTTTTTCCGCAGTATCAAACAGCGAATAGTAGTGCAACCAGGTAATTATGACTCCATTTTTTTTCCTACCTCGCTTTCAAAATCAAATCAACTGCTTCTTCATGTCGGAAAAGGCGTTTGTAAGCATACTTTTGTCTCCTTTTTAAAACTTTACTTTCGAAGTATTTTGCTTGGTGGACTGTCACACGTTTAAGGTTAAAAAAAAAATTCACTTTTCATCTGCATACGAGTACGAATACAAGCCGTACACATAATCGGGACCAACAAGGTGATCAAGAATATGCCAGAAGTTTAGCTACAAAGGGAATTTCAACTTTGAGTTGCCATTGGGTTGCCAAGCAGCTGACTAGGGGGGAGGGGCGGCCCCCCCCGGTCCCCCATAGCGATGCCACTGGTTGTAGGGGATTTGGATTAATCATACGTCTGACAGTGCCGGAAGAAAAGCTGGAGCATCAAGTGAAAAATGAGAATTAACCCTTAAATACTGAAGGAAAAGGTAACTTAAAAACGAAAAACGACAGTTTTATTTGTTTTGTCTGTGTGTGTATGTTTGTCACAAGGTAACGGTTTGATTTTGAGTTATAAACCTTTTTGGTGTGACTTTGAGGCCGCTTGAAAAATTTTGTCTGCGTCTGTCAAGCGGTCTGGATTTTTATAGAAGCCAAACAGATATACAATCATTCACCTATTATATATATATATATATATATATTATATATATATATATATATAATATATATATATATATATATATATATATATATATATATATATATACTTATATATACATATACACATCGAGCTACGAATGGCTCGATGGTTCGCGTCCGTGAGCCGACAAATTTCTTATCGACTAAAAAATTCCCCTCCGGTTAACATATATGAAAATATATTATATATATATATATATATATATATATGTATATATATGCATATATATATATATATATATATATATATATATATATATATATATATATATAAAATTTCCATTCGTACGTCGAGGATTGTCTAAAATTGACCAGAACTTGTGTTCGTAATGAATTTCCAGAACTTGTTGTAACGTAGTAGAGAGAGAGAGAGAGAGAGAGAGAGAGAGAGAGAGAGAGTAAAATGCGACGGGAAGTATTTGAAAAACGGTAAGCCATTTACTTAGCCTCGACCAACATGTGAAGGACCGAAACAAAAGTGAGAGCCCTGTTTTTAAGGAGAACACTCATGGATTGTCCCGGATTGAGGATCTTTGTAGCCCTTTATTTATTTATTTACTTATTTATCTATTTATTTATTTCTTTGTTTGCTTGCTTGCTAGTTTTGTGTCCCTATCATGCTTTCTGTGACGTTTCTGATTTTACGAAATTGATACAAGTTACTGTGAACTATTAAAAGAACGTGAATCTTGATCTGTTTCTAATCATAAACAACTACTGTGCAGCTAGAGAACATTACGAGAGAGAAAAGTCTGCAACGGTTTAAAGAATGAGAACATTCTCAATCTAATTATCTCATGCTGATAGGAGACAGGGGATTTAGCTGATATTTCTATTGAAAATAAAGATGAAAGAAACGTTGCTGGAATCAAAGCAGAATTTAGTCAAAAATCTTCGGAAGAGTGGGAGATACAAGACAGCGTATTGAAATGATAAAGGCTCAGCGTGTCGAGCCCTGTAATTGTGGACTTTATAAACGCTTTCCATATCTGGGAGTCTCAGATAAACGCTTCCTGATAGCCATAAACTATTAACCATTCAAGGAAGGAAGAAGAAGAACATGAGGACGACTCCTAGCCCCCTTTGACTGATAAACAAAGCACAACAAAAAGCTCCCCAGAGCGTTTAGACACCACAAATCCATTATGATGATAAGATCACGAGGAAATCTTTTCTCTTCTCTCTCCCTCCCCCATTTTCTGTCTATTTTTTTTTTTTTTTTTTTTTTTTTTTTTTTTTTTTTTTTTTTTAGGAAATGATCTCTTGATAACCTCCTTTCTTTATGAAATGATAATGGATGGTAATTTGCGTACGTAAAGACAGCGTTTAGACGCCGTAGTACTTTTAAGTACTAGGGGTGATAACAAACGGAGAGCGCATCATATAACAGGTTTAAATGCTGTTAACAGTTCTTCTAAGGGAAGAAATCTAAAAGCTTCTCTCTCTCTCTCTCTCTCTCTCTCTCTCTCTCTCTCTCTCTCTCTCTGTCTGTCTGCGCAAGGCTTTTCCTGAATTTTACTTTGAAGAATCTGCTTCTTTCATCTAATTTAATTTTCAACAGTAATAACAACCCGTTTCGCTCTCTTAAGAGGAGTGAAATCGAGTTTTAAGGCAGTCAAAAAGAAGAGGAGAATCATTGTCAGGTTTGCACTCTAATCACAGGAATTCTTACGGAAGAAGTGGTAGGATCTCGACAGTCATCGGCTGTGAAGAGGCCCTGAAAATAAAAGTGAAGTGGTGCTTTGTGCAAAGGAGGACGAAAGCGCACCTTCGAAAAATATGCAGGGGAATATCACTGAATATTAGCTAACTTCTCTATGTACGGGAACAAGCAACTGCACAGCCCAATAAAGTACTTGGAAGAACAGTGGCCGGAATCTGTAAAGGCCCTGAAGCCCTTTCTGGTGATAGAATGATTAAATAATAATATTAGATGGTCCCCTGATATGGTCGCTAGTGTCGTGACAGGCCGCTCTGATGTCGCGAATACGCGCCTCCCCAAGACTATGCAAAAATCGTTGTCTATCTTGACCAGTTACTGCTGCGGTGGGAGGTTGAAACCAACGTTTTTTGAAAGCTTGAATTTCTAGTCAATGGCCCCTGTGCGTTTGTTCCATGTGAATAGGTTTCACCAACCGAGATAGTAATAATAAATATAATTTTTTTTATTTTATTCACTGTCCGAGATCATGTGGCATTAAGTGAAGGAACTTATCATTATCGCGGACTTTATGACTTACGTAGAGTGGGAGGAAAGAAGCTAGGAATCAATCATCTTTTAGGGAAGAGTTGGAAGGAGATTCGTGCTATTGGGAAATATCCATTTATGCTAGCGTGTTTGCAAAGACCTTGGAAATGGCTGAAGTAAAGAGTTATTACATGAGAAAGGAACAAGCTGTTAGACAATTATAATACCAATGGATATCTGTTATGTTGATCAGATCTATGGGTCCGTGTTTATTTGATGTTCGCTGTGCATAGAATGGAAACTTTCCAAAATAGTAAATTTCTCATGTGCGCTTCATCAATTTTTCTGACTCCGAGCTTATAATAGATTAAAATGAAATACAGGCAAACTTACCGGTAAATATATACCAGCAAATTGGTTTGTTTTTCCATTCTTTAAAATAAATTTATTTTCTAAGATAAAAAAAATTTAAATATATTTTTCATGTAATTTGTCAGGAGTGTTTTGTGATTTTGCTAATTTTAATGTGCTCGTGTCGTAATTTTGTGCCTTGTGTGCATGTATTCAAGTATGCTCTAGTGGATATAATTTTTAACTGCCTTTGCTGATTTTAATGATTAATATTTTAACATAATTCAATTTTAACCGTTCAGTACTTTTATTATTTTATTCTATTTTCCATAGAATTCCCTGATGATGTAATTATGAATCACGAAACGGAGGAAGCAATAAAAGAAGTGTGAGTTCCCAACGTACTCCTGCCCTTGTATATGTAGATCGAATCTGCCCGATTTGTGATATATATATATATATATATATATATATATATATATATATATATATATATATATATGCTATAGCATATATATATTATGTTGGTATATATAATTCGGCAAGCTTGAAATTACTGAAATTACTGTATGCGGAAGACATATGAAATTGCTCATTATAGCATATGTTTACTAAATGTTCCATAGTTGTTGTTTTTTTCTGAAAATATGTGGACACGTTGAAATTCGTCCGAAACTCTGAATCTGGCCTGAGACAGCGGTGGAAATTAATCCTGAAATTTCTGTCCTGCGTTCACAATAATGTTTTCTGTTCCGCGCCATCGCTCCGCGTTCGTCTTTTTCATTCGCTCTCGCAGAAGCGGTAATGAGACAGTGGGGTTCATTTCCTCCGCTTTTGTCGTAAATATGGCGGCGTAATAAGATCGTAGTGTTTCACGAAGTTTTACCTTAATTATTTCGCTTAGATGTTCATTTTAGTTCCTGGTATATTTTTTGGCTCGTTTCGTATTATTGGTGTGTACATGTTTAATGGTAAATTCTGTTATAAATATCTCTCTCTTACACTAGACATTTACGTATATGTACATTATGTAATTATATACTTGTATATATGTATATCAATATATTATATATATATATATATATAATATATGTATGTATGTATGTATATATATGATATATTATTATATTATATATATATATATATATATATATATATTATATATATATATGTGTGTGTGGTGTGTGTGTGTGTGTGTGTGTATACAAACACGCAAACACACGTACACAAACATAATATTGAATTGTTCTTCTCCTCTCTCTCTCTCTCTCTCTCTCTCTCTCTCTCCAAAGCCAGTGCCAACAATTTCCATTACACCGTGAGGTGAAGATTGTCGCCATGTAGCGATCCATGACTTATTCACGTAATAAGCTCATGAATTCTTCCAAAAGAATAAGGAATCCGATCAAGTAATATAGCATGACAAACATAAGAGTGTTTACACAGGAATATATCCAATCACATGTGATTGTTCTTTCGAAGAAATACGAAGTATTTACGGTAAATTTCTTCGAAGTATTTACGTAATTTCTTCGAATACTTAGAAATGCACCGTACAATATTTTGTGTGATATGTAATTTGATTCCGGTGATTGTTCTCAGTGGGGCTTGTTACGGGTGTGCAGTGGTGGGATTTTTGTTAGCACCTTATATTTATTCCTCATGTGGGTGGCTTTTAAAAGTAATATCTGCATTCAAAGTTTTCTAAATATTGCTGTCTTTGTATAAATATGTATTCATATATATCTATATCTATCTATCTATCTATCTATCTATATATATATATATATATATATATATATATATATATATATATATATGTGTGTGTGTGTGTGTGTGTGTGTGTGTATATATATGGTACATCACTATACTGTGACCGGAAATAGCCAAAATAATAGTATGAGCGACTGTATTTTTCAAGATGCAATAAAGATTAAAAAATGGAATTTTCGACCGTTTCCACATCAGTCCTCATCAGCCAAGTGAATAAAAGTGAATGTATTTTACAATTGACGATTTTTTTTTTAACAATACCGGAAGCCATCGAACAATCTTTCGTCGTAAATTAAGAAATGGCGGTTATTTCCCATGTCGGTTGCCAGTTTCCTTTCAAGTTACTTATATCTTCACAAAACGGGTGGTTAAATATCAAATTCCTTAAAAGGAACCCCAAATATTATTTCAAAAGAAACATATCATAAAACAAGAGTAGAAAAAACTTAATCTTCTCAATTTATTATTTTATCGCACGATTTACTTTTTTTTTATCCACCTCAATTTTCTTGTTTAGGCATCTGATCCTAAAAAAAAGACAAAGTTTTGCAAAAAAAATTAATTACCTCACTAGGAGCATCAACAACTGTTGATGTTTCCCCTGCCTAAGACTTCCTCTATTTAGTCCTTGAATACATCAGCTTAACTGTGAATAGAAATTTTCAGACGGTGTATAGAGTTGATTCTTGTTAATTTTATTGGTCCAGAGACTTTGATCACATTGAGTGTGACTCTCCTTTTGACCTAAGTGAGGATACCGCACTGAAAACATTTCAACAATGTAGCCACTTACATATGGCAAAGATTCTTCTTTAATTACATTTAATATTGACTTAGAATTATTTGGATCAGTTGACAAAGTAGCCATATCCTCGGGATTGTTTTCTGTGTTGCCGTTCTCAAATTCTAGATCAAAGTCTATTTTCTTAAATATGTCGCTGTTTATGGGAATTTCTGACGCAAGCTCACGCTCTTGATAAGATTTGGCTTTGCTTGATGCATTCATCGACACCAACTCAGCTAATAAGCGATCGTTATTGTCATGCTTTCTATTTACGGTTGTTTTATTGGTGATTAGTGCAACGTCCTTACCGAGAAGCAGCTTTCTAGTTCTGTAAGCATAGTTAACAGCACTCGGGTGATCATGCGGTCCACTCATCTGTCTAAATCAAGCAAAAATATTTTCTAGTGGGTCCTGATTCAATTTTCGTGTTAATATATATTCTTCATCATAATTTCTGATCAACATCTCATTTTGACCTACTAATGGGTGACACGATAAGATCACGCCCTTTTGGAAGTTGTATTGTGTGCTTGATCTTGCTTTGCATACTCTCATTTTTGTCATTACATTGATATCTTTTCATAGAAGTGTTTTCTGATTATCTAAGTCAGTTCCATAAGCATTCCTTAATTTTACATCTCCAATCATGCATTAGATCAGACCAGTCATTTATCCTATATAGAGATAAATTCCGCAGTAACTTTCCAGATACTGCTTCCCAACAGCCACTCTCTCCGAAATATTCAAGAGACTTAGCATATTTTACCCGCTGAAGTTCAGTTTTTTCAAGTTTATATGAATTTCACTAATCTTGTGAACGCGTCTTACTAAACATTTCCCTCATACAAGACTCAGAAATCAGTATTCAGTCCTCAAAGCAGAACCCCTTGTTTATAAAAAGTTTCCTTGTCAGTTTTATCATATGTGGGGCATCGGCAAATACGAATATTTCCCCATCATGAGATTTTTTTTTTTTTTTTTTTTTTTTTTTTTGCAACTTACTTTAATTTCACTGAGCCTATCCCAAAAGTTTTCCCTAATGTAAGATTGTTCGGCCCTAGATCAAGAACAATTGCAATTACAGGGTAGCCAGCATTCTCTACGTCCACAATCATTCCTATCACCATCCCATGGACACATGGTTTGTCAAAGTCATAAGGGATGGGTTGTCCCCTTTTACCAGTCATCATAATTCCAGTTATTTGCAATGTTCATTTCATTAAAAGATATTACGGTTAGCCTTTCTTCTACAGTGAAAGTTTCAGCTGTGCTTTTCATTAATAACAAAACAAACTTCTAGTTGTCTTTCGCGTGACGTCATGCCCCTACTGCTGGCCAGGTAGCCAGCACATCGTCAGACCTTATAGTGACCACGGTCTAGGCCTGAATATACCTAGACCGTGATAGTGACTATAGTAGTGGATTCACATCAATCGTGCATTTGACGCCTAGGCAAGTCCCTTACGACGCTCCTGATTGGCTGTTGATAAGCCAATGACAGGGCTGGAAACTCTTGTCTCTCTCGAGACTTCCCATAGCCAGGATGTATGTAAGTTCCATCTCTCCTGAGGTATACGTCTTTCAGGAGAGGTGGAACATACATCCTGCCTACCTGAACTCTCGAGAGACACTGAGAGTTTCCAGCCCCGTGATTGGCTTATCAACAGTCAATCAGGAGTGTCCAACCGAATTTTTGACCGTAAAATTTATCACCAAAGGAAAAGATGTTATTAGTGACGCAGAGCTCTACAAGTCGCATGCACGGTTGATGTGAATCTACTTTAGCTGATTCGTGGGTGGTGAACGACTTTCAGCATCGGTGACTCCTGTTGCCTCTGCGACAACTGCCATTTCGGCAACCTGCTCAGGGAGAGATTAGGGAGACAGTATCAGCGGCTTCGAGAAATCGCTTAAGATATAAATTTATGAAATGACAGACTAGCTTGCCTGTATGTCTGTCCTCCTAACATGTTGCAAATGTTTATTAAAGCCCCCTCTTACTACTCTTCTAGGCCTACTTGGCTACTTCTATATATAGTTTTAGCTCCTTTTAGCTACCTCCCAATCCATGATGCGATTCTCCATTCTTCCAACAATGTTCAGCAATAGCGTTGTTGTGAGCAAAGTCCCTAACCGCTTTTTTATGTTCTTGTAATTCTATGTCCCTCCCTCTACCAGTCACCCCAAAATAAAATAAATTACATATATTGTATTTTAAGGAATATGCTCCTGTATCTCTCTTGTTGTTACTATCACTACCAATTCTGTGGCTATTATCCTTAGTGAATTTTTACTAAATTGAATTTTCATCGGTGAAGGTTACTTTAACATTACACGTGCTATTGATTAAGTAAACTGTTGATTTTGATTTCTCATGATATGGAAGCGTTATGTATCATTAGCTGTGATCAATCTGCTTGTGTAAAGGGTCGAAAAATTTTCTCTTAGCTGTAGACAAAACATCTTAAATAAGATGAGAAGGGTAAATCAACCTACTAAAAGTATCAGGAATATGAGAAATTTTAAGGTCTAAATACTGTGGGTCACAAATTTTAAGAGCCATGACAGCCACGTTAACAGTGATATTTATCTTTATCTGAATATTATGATATGAATAAAAATGAACATATAATTCTGCGTTAGTCAGGTCTCTGTAAACTGAGAATTCAAACTTCTTTGTGTTTGGATTGTGAAACGCTCGGACGTCCAAAAAAGATAATTTGCTCTCTGTACATCTGGCTGTTAACAAATTCTACTAGTTCATTGAATGCATTGTCATCATGCCTGAAAAGAATGAAAATATCGTCCACATAGCGGACCCAAAGTACTGGTTTAAAACGAGACG
This sequence comes from Macrobrachium nipponense, assembly GCF_015104395.2. NCBI lineage: Eukaryota > Metazoa > Arthropoda > Malacostraca > Decapoda > Palaemonidae > Macrobrachium > Macrobrachium nipponense. The sequence continues at coordinate 53,488,536 of NC_087202.1, read as the reverse complement.
GTCAGGAATATTAGCTAAAACAGGTGAGTGTGTGATCCCATTGCTATTCCAGATCTTTGTTCATAAAATACGTATTATGCATCACCATTAAAAATGAAAACAGTCGTCTCTGCGCACAGTTTAATGAGGTCTAGAAATAAATCTGTGATGAGTGGGCATAAACTTGGGTCATTATCAGACTTATCACGTAATTTTTCAGCCACATAACCAACACGGACATTAGTAAATAAAGAAGCGACATCAAGACTTACTATACATTTTCCCCGAAAAACCATCGAATGTGATATGTGCCGAGGTTATCATGCTAATATATATATATATATATATATATATATATATATATATATATATATATATATATATATATATATATATATATAGAGAGAGAGAGAGAGAGAGAGAGGGAAAGAGAGAGGTATATATATGCACGCATTTGTATATATATAATATTTTATTATGTACATTATTCATATATATATATATACATATATATATATACATATATATATATATATATATATATATATATATATATATATATATATATATATATATATATATATAAATGTATATTATATAATACTCAATTATGACAATGAGCTAATTTTTCCATTTCCCTCAATCCGTCTCGACCCGCTTGTCACCAAGAGCCTTGGACCCAAATGAAGGAACCCTAACACCTGTTGGTGGATTCGAACCCACGTTCCGGCCTTGAATTTATATGAAGGCGCAGATAAGTTTGAATTGTACCAAGGGAGTTGCAGTTTCTTAATTTGCTTTTCCAGTCGGGTTAAAAGTGCGTAATGATGAGCACATCCTTAAAGGAAAGAAATCGAGAAGTCAAGAGGTAACTGTGGCTAAGACATGTATATATATATATATATATATATATATATATATATATATATATATATATATATATATATATATTTGTTTGTGTGTGTATGTGGAAACGTTGTAATTTCCTTACCACTTATCATAGCTACATGTTCCTCTCAGTCGCTTTGATTCGGCAAGTGTCAATTTTTATAGTTGAATCGATGACCCTTTCTTTTGTTAAAGTCAATTTTGTGATTTGAATTAAAGTATCAAAGCCATTGTTGTGGATGTGTGTTATTTTGGTTGTCAGAGAAGTTTCAAAATGATTTTGAAATAAATACAAATTGTTTCTCCTTAAAGAAGAATTTCCCTTTTTCTTTCTGTCTTGTATTTTGTTTTCGCTCTCGGCTATATCGAGGGAAAACTTCAATAAAAGAAGAAAGTTTCTTTGTCCCCGAATTATCCAAAGGATTTCCATTTGCGACAGTGCTATTGGATTTTAGACAACTCATGTTTGAGCTGGGATTTGCCGTAATTTTTTTATTGGTTTCCCATTGTCAAAGTCGTGATGGGATTCTTTTCTTTTATTTTCGTGTTGTTAATATGATCTGTTTGTATTCATAATTGAGATTTTTTCCCCAATATTTTGATATCTTCGTGATCGAGATCGTCAGCGTCATCAGTGACGTCATCAGTGGAATCCTTGACCTCACCGGCTGAGTTGTTGACATTTCCATCTGAATTGTTGACTTCTTTTTAGTCACCGGTGTCACCCTGTTCGATATCACATCACTGCCATCAAGGTCTAGATCTTGACTGCCATCACATCGTTGTCTCCGTCGCAAGGGTTATTCACAAGCCGTTATGGTTCTTATCGCCTAAGAATTCTTTCAGTTTGTAAATGATTTATTTTTACGATATTGTAACCGTACTATCGCTCTCCACCTCTATCGTGTGAGAAGGTGTGCTGTTGGTCATTTGTGTTTTAGTTTTCTGTAAAAGAAAACGAGATGGCTATTTGTCTGTCCGTCAGCACTTTTTCTGTCCGTCCTCAGATGTTGAAAACTACTGAGGGTAGAGGCCTGCAAATTGGTATGTTGGTTATCCACCCTCCAATCATCAAACATACCACATTTCATCCCACTGACCTTAGAAGTTTTTATTGTATTTAAGGTTGAATTTAGCCATGATCGTACGTCTGACACCGTTATAGAACCCAACAATACATGCCACCACTGGGTCGAGAATGAAAGCTTCATGAGCCACGGCTGAGATTTTCATGGGCCGTGGCTGAGAGTTTCATATAGCATTATACGCTTTACAGAAAACTCGATTGCGCTGAAGAAACTTTTTCGCATTCTTTACTTGTTTATTACTAACAACACAATGCATTGTCCCAGGTATTTTACATTTATAAAATACTTCTTAACCGGACTAGGTCATTCTTGGTACGCTGGGTTTTTATTATTTTACTCTCACTTGTTTATGAATGGCCGTTGTGCAGGTTCATGCGCAACTTTATTAACTCCAATGGCAGTTTGGTGAAAGGGTAAAAGAATTTGTTGCCGAGCAGAAATCCATGTATTTCTTATCCGTTCAGAATAGATGAGAGAAGTGTTTGCTTGACGAGCATCACTTGGCCGTTTAAAAGTAAGAGGGAAACTCTTTTTCGGCCTAAATTAATGATAATAGTCCACTTGAATTAATAGCATATCAACAGTGGGGTCTACTTCTAATACACAAAAAAATGGTTTTCAAGAAGATGAGAAGAAGGAGAAGAGGGTGTCGTTGGTTACATGCGTTGCTTTTGGTTTATGCTTTTCAAGAAGAAAAACGAAAGAATAAATGAGATACGAGACAATATTCTAGGCAGGGACGTTTTAAGACCAATTCAGCTAGCGCTCAAGTAACTGGCATGAAGAAAAATGTACGACGTTGAAATATTCCCTACAGTTTGCAGATGCAGATTTGAATGATGAGGCATCTCCAAGAGAAGCGTGAAGTGGCTTGAGAGGCCACAGTGTTCGCGGAGATAAATAATGGTTTTCTTGTCATCGGCATCAATGACGAGATTGGATTAGAGTATAAAGGGAAATAGGGATATGTAAAACATAGAAATAGATGGCAGACTCAAATTTATGTATGTTTTCTAGACAGAGAAAGACTGAAGGATAACTTCAGGGAGTCTTAATTATTAAGAAAAGCAATGATAAAAACTTGCTGCAGGAATAAAGTGTTAAATGAAAAGATGTCCTTGTGCTGTAATCTGACTTGGTAAAGCAGCTTATTTTCACGCAAATTCTATGTTAATAACGCGCGCGTAGGACTCAGGAAGAGAACCTATTTTGATCATTTAGTTACTAATATTTCTAAGGATATTATCACGAAAGGAAAGTTGTTTGAATAAAATACAACTCTCTTACATCGAGTTGTCTTACTATCTTTTATAGCCTCGGTTTACCTTAAAGCAGAGCTGCGGATTTCTGTAAAGGAGAAAACGAGACTTTTGTTACTGAAGTGGTTCCCACGGTGTTGCGTGTGTTTGTATTATGCAATCATACAATGCTGCGGCAGTGCTGTGATGCTGGTTGAAGTCGTTGCTGGGAAGTTGTTATGTTGTTACTTAGGAGAAGACAGGCAGTTTTATAATGCTCCCCGCAGGAGGGGTAGTGCCGCCTGTGTACCTCACATTGTGCACTGTAGTCGTTACTGAAGGGTGTTTGCAGGGTCCCTTCGACCCCAGCCGCGCCTACTATTTAGCTTCTTACTTTACCCCCTTTCCAGCTTCATTTCTTCCACTTTGCTGTCCAACCTCTCTGACTATGACTTCTTAGTGTAATTGTAGGGTTTTGATCCTTGAACGCTTTTATTTCCTGGAATCTCTTTGTCTTGCTGTCCAACCGCTTCAACTTCCTCTTTCCACTGCCTTAAGCGCTGAATGGCCGAAAGGTCCCCATTGGTCGGCTTGACAACCTAAATTTCATAAACCTAAGCTTATAATGCGGCAAGTCTCTCTCTCTCTCTCTCTCTCTCTCTCTCTCTCTCTCTCTCTCTCTCTCTCTCTTATTAAGTAATGTCTTTTCGATAGATTCAGTTATTATTCAGTCCTATGCATTTAAATGCGTCTGCTGTAATCACTTATGGTAAGTCGCAAGATTTCAAGAGCAAGTGGCATTTAAATGTGAACGATTTTGGACGAAATGTCAAAGTGAAAATTTACCATAAGTTGTACCTATCTATTTTCTTTGACGCAAGGTGGATTCGGGAGTGATCTTCAGGTTATATACAAACGCACATTCCCGTGTATGTATAATAATGGGTCTAGCCACCGTATCTTGAAAACCGAAGCGTTGGTCCTTCTTGCAGGATGCTTGACAGCATACAAGATGGTGGCAGAGAATAGCTTTAATGCCCCTATCATGTGAAAAAACGACCATTGCTAAACTTTCGACAATTTGTAGGAGTTTAGTGTGGTATGAAAAAGGAACATTTAATATAGGATATAATATATTAATTATTTATAATAATTAAATTTATTATATATAACACCAACACAAAATAATGAAGGTATTATATTTATATATTATATATAATTAGATCATCATATAATATCATAGTATTATATATTATATATATATATATATATATAGATATATATATAATAATAATTAATATAGATAATTTTTTTTAAATATATATTATATATATATATTATATATATATAATTATATAGACACAACACACACATTATATATATATATATATTATATATATATATTAGATACATATATATATATGTATGTTTTATATATATATATATATATATATATATATATATATATATATATCATATATATATGCGTGTGTGTGTGTGTGTGTGTGTGTGTGTGTGTATGTATGTATGTAAGTATAGTATATATATATATATATATATATATATCTACACAGATATAATTCTAGGTTTTTCATACATTTATTTCATTCGAATGAAACTCTGTCAATTGGGTCACTGCTCAGTCGGGAAGCTGGGGAAAACTCGATGGTATGCAAAGCAGTTATCCTGCTCAGTAAAACCTTAGGTAGCTACAGTGGTACTCAGGTTCCAGGTTCTTTTATGACTTGTGTGGTCTGGTTGGCAGCGGTCTCGTCTTTCAATTGAAAGTCCTCGGTTCGATCCTGATGTGAGTCAGAGATTTATTTCTGTTCCACACGTAATTGTGTGTTGATTATTTATACTCTCACACACACGACTTTTTAACCCACTGCCACATTTATACTTTAAGTTCTGAGTTGCGGATGAAACCCCGTGCAGTATAACTTACACCACAGGTCAACCCATGCCCTTACCCATCCCATCCTATTTTATCGACAATAACTAAAAGAGTGATTTCCGTTATGAAGGTTACCTTTTCTTTTTCTGGGTAAATTTCAATCGACAAACTTTCCACATAAATCTAGATGGTTGCAGATTACAAAACCATTTACCTCTTGATTAAATTCTTAACTGTTGGTTATTTTGAATGTATTAGGTTGACTGTTTATTCGATTGAATGTTTGATCCCATTTAGGTTTTTTTCACATATTGCTAATTTGACTTGTGTATCGTTACTTAGAAGGTTTGTTCCATTTGTTTGTTTCTTTGGTTTTCATCTTGAATAACAATAATAATAATAATAATAATAATAATAATAATAATAATAATAATAATAATATTAATGATAATAATTCCGCACACCGTTGGACTGTGGAACAATCTCTCTGAAGATGTGGTATTGGAACTTCAACAGATCAAGTGAAAATGCAATGCATCGCAACCCTAATACAATTCTCCTTGCATTTTAATAATTATGATAATGATAATAGCAGAGATGATGACAATTATCAAGTTGCATATCCTCTCCAGGCCTCCGAGATCCACCTGTCTCCCAGAAGGATCTTTGCCCCGTCCTGTTCGAGACAGTAATTGGTCGTTTCTGCTCGTTACTGGATTAGAGCGTTTCCTAATTGTCTCTTGGGAGTTGAATAGTCTGAGTAGCTATTTTCTGATTATGGACAGCATATTTTGCTTACTTTCTACATACTACATTTGTTAATGTTTCTTTGTGTCGCAGGTTCTTTTATTACATTTTAGTAAAATTCTGCCTTTGTATGTATATATATATATATATATATATATATATATATATATATATATATATATATATATATAACTGTAAGCTACAAATGCTCATTACTATCCCAATTCGCTCTATCTCGGAAATAATATATTTTCATGTATGTTAACCGAAGGGGAAATTTTTTAGTTGATAAATGAGTTCGTTGGCACGAACCACACAAGACAAGAAATCGCGGGACTACAGTGACGAGTACGGTGATGTGATAAAATTCATTTATATATATATATATATATATATATATATATATATATATATATATATATATATATAATCCATTTATATACCATATATATATATATATATATATATATATATATATATATATATATATATAATAAACATGGCCAAGCTGTCACCTCAGCTATAAGTCCATGTTTTTATGATGAAAGTGATCAGCTGATTCTATATTTATATGGGACAATTGAAATTTACATATTCCGTCTCATTCATAGCCTCCAACGAAAGACCAAAGTGCTCTCTCTCTCTCTCTCTCTCTCTCTCTCTCTCTCTCTCTCGTCTCTCTCTCTCTCTCGTTTTCATTATGAATGAGAGTTTTGCCTGAACAGTAATGGAATATAAGACTGAGGAAAAAGATTAGAACTAACGCCATACACTAAAAGAGAGAGAGATAGAGATAGAGGTTTTCAAGACAGTGGAGGCAAAAATGACACGAAACGGGATTTAGTCGTCTTTTAGTTAAAGCAGTTGAGCCTCGTCCTTAAGTACAAGGGGCATTCCGCTTTACGGTGTGAGAGTAAACCATCGTTTTTGCTTTGCCTTGATTATGTAAAGTGAACATTTAATCATAAGGTGAAGTTTCCGCTGCAGTGGTCGATGCGATTCACTCAAACAAGTCGATCTTTTTAACGCTTTTCATCTTTTGTAAAAAAAAAAAAAATCAAGATGATAATAACTGTACTTTATTGCAAGCTCCGGAAATATGATGAAACAAGAAACTGAACAGGATGAAGATTGAAAATATTATTTGACTAAATTCTTTTAATGAGAATTAAAGACCAAAGCGAAAAAAAAACTCATCGTTAAGTATCCGGAGGAAACCTTCTTGCCTTCCAAACAAGTACTAGATCCAGAAGTATTAAATTAGCCTCCTGCCTCCTCTCCCTCCCACCCACCTATTACCCTGGCTCCGAAGAACTCCATTACCACAGCCAGAAGTGAAAACACAGATATTCTAATTTTTTGCTCCGATAAATCCATATCCAGAACCCTTTCCCGGTTCCGAGATGGCTTTCCCCCCACTGACTGATATCTCTCCATTTTTTTTTTTTTATAAATCCTCTCTTTTCATATCTTGGTGTTTGTCTTCCGGAAGTTTGGCGGAGGCGTTCTATCGCCGGTGAGAGCGGCGGCGAGCGATATCCAGGAAGAAACTTGGCCCCCAAAAATGCCTCTCCTCTTTGGTATATTGCAGCTCCTTATTAAGACAGTTTTGTTTGTCTTTAGGGAGCGATTTGTTGTGGAAGGGATTCTCTGTCGGTCGTTTATGTTTGAGGGGGATTGGGGAAGTGGTGAGGTGGGGAGGGGGTGATCCCGGTGAGACAAAGGGAAGGTTTGGAGGGAGGTGGAAAGGGAAGGGGGGTGTGTTTTAAGAAATGTGTAGGGGGCGCTTGACGCCTAGGCGTGAAGGTTCAAGGGGGGAGGGAGGGGGGGGGGGGGAAGTGGTGGCTCGATGGCTGGTGACAGAAGTTTTGTTGATTTTCGGCGGACGTGTTTGTCAGTGGCCGGAAGCGAAGATGGCTCTGATCGGAATTCGAAGCTGTTTACATGGAAGGGTTGGCGATTGTGGGAACTGGAAGTTTTTATCCAATAATAATAATAAATAATAATAATAATAATAATAATAATAATAATAATAATAATGTTCTAAGAGGTCCACAATAATGAAAAATGTTATGAGTTCATGTATAATTTCAAAACCCTTTACAAAGCTTTCGTCCCTTCCCTGGGTTCATCTTCCGTCCAAATGAACAATTAGGCACAACTAATAATAATAATGGTACATATGCCCAGAATGTGTAGAATGCCTTTAATTGTAAAGCTAAGACAGATGATAGAGAGAAGTTGTCAAGGGAATAAACAGGGGATAGTGGGAATTAAGTGCAAAAAGACTGAATGAATAGAAGAGACGTCATGCAGATATAGAAACGTCAGGCATTCGATGTTAAGAATGTTCAGGATGCATGACTTAGATGTTAGCTCATTAAAAATGATGTGAAGTTTTTTTTTTTGGAAAGTGAAGCTTGCGAAAGAATCAAAAGTTGGGAAAATAACAGTAAGGGTGAAAAGTAGAAAAGGTTAAGGAGAAGGCACCGGATATTGAACACGCAGACTTCGGCTGTTCCTTTACACTTGTCGTAATAATAATGCTTTTTTTTATTTTGCTTTTCTTTTTGAACACCTCATTTTTTGTAAAGGTTGGCTCCTTACCCTTAATCGGTTTCGTTTATTAATTTATTTATGTTCTTAATATGATTCACAATTTTTAATGTTTTAAAATATAGTTTTTAAATATTTGAATATTATTACTTGTCCCTCATGTTTTGTTAGATTTAATTTCTCAGTATTTTGGCTTTTCCTCTGCTTCCTTTGTGTAAAAGGGAAATTTTACACAAAGGAAGCAGAGGAAAAGCCAAAATACTGAGAAATTAAATCTAACAAAACATGAAGGACAAGTAGAACAATTTTGCCTCTGTATTTTTTCTGTAGCTTTTATTGTCAATATATTCTTTTTAGATTCTAGTGCTCCTGATGATGGATTATGAAACGTCGGGAGTAAACATGGAATCTAATGATTAGTTAAGAGTATTCCTGTCTGCCCTCCTGTTTGATGTATGTGTGTATATATATATATATATATATATATATATATATATATATATATATATATATATATATGTATGTATGTATGTATGTATAGTAGGGTCAAATGTGGTAGGAATAACGAAAATGTTGAGATATAGAGAAGAATAGTAAAATGATTAGTAGAGGCAGACAGACTAAAGTACGCTGAAGTGGCAGCAGAAGAGCAAGCCAAGGAAACTTAGGATAAGGGGCTTATGGTTATGTTATAATGAAAAGCGAAATTTATCAAAACAGAAGTGCATAATATATCATATGAAAGGGGATTGTAATGATGGCTGATGCTAATAAAACGTCAGTAAAAACGATGTGAATTGCTTTCGTTTTAGCAATGTATCAGAAGACCGTCCATCCGGGGTTCAAAACATTCCTGGAAAGCGAGACGGACATAAAACAAATCTGAGTTTCTTTTGGAGTGAAAGAAATTTGACGGACATAAGACAAAACTGAGTTTCCTATGGAGTGAAAGAAATTTGACGGACATAGGACAAAATTGAGTTTCCTATGGAGTAAAAGAAATTTGACGGTCAAAAGACAAATCTGAGTTTCTTATGGAGTGAAAGAAATTTGACTACTGAGGGTTACCATAATTGTTTCCCTTTTCACCTTCTGATAGCGGTAACCTATAAGAAAGGGAACACCACATAGACACAAAAAACATGCAAGCATTATGATCATGTTCTTTAGCATTAGACAATTTTCATGCTGTCTTGTGCAATTGAAAATAGATTTATAGATATTTTGTAAAAGCAGGATCCAAGATAAAATGTGGTCATCGTGCATCTATTTTCTTTTAGAGACGGGGTTTTTCAATAGTCTAGATTTTGCATGGGATGAGCTCGTAGACAGTAATGGAAAGGGATTATTCGGAAAATGTCAGAATGGCGCAAATCATTGCAATTTTGTCCACATTAATACCTGTCAGTTCTCGATAAATCTTTATGAATATGAAATAGGGGATGAGGGACAAATTATCAGCATTTTTCGAATGGAAAACGAAATGGTTTTGCCAATTTCATCCTGGAAACAGGTTGCGTATCCATTATTCATACTCGCACGCACCTGTGGAGTATTTGAGGTATCGTGTACGTTCTCACTTTTTAAGGTAAATTGTTTTTCGCATGTGAGATGAGAAATGAAATATTACCATCCAGAGTTGCAGTTGCAAGTTGATTAGACTTGTTCTGTCCAGAATAAAACATAAAACTCTCCAGCCAAGGAAGTGTCGATTTTTTATACGTATTTGTATATAAAAAGCAAGACTATACATACATACACACACACACACACACACACACACACACACACACATATATATATATATATATATATATATATATATATATATAATATATATATATATATATATATTTTATTATATATATATATATATATATATATATATATATATAGTGTGTATGTGCATATATATATGAAATCGTGTTTGTTTGGTTTTGAGATCAAATTTGGAACAAGAAATCAGTTTAATCACTGGGCCCTCGTGACGGGCCATAAGGACAAAGTTTCATACTTTCTGTCATTCATTCTTTCATGACAATTCCCCTTGTTTTTATCATCTCCCCCAGCTAATCGTTATTCTTTTTTGTATTTATCCTTTTATTACTCAAGATATTTCATATGAATATCAGTATTATTGTCACTTAATAAATACGATAACATCACCTCGTAGCAGTTGACCAGTAGAGTCTTGATCGTATCCTAGAGACTAGACTACTTTGGTTTGGCATTTTTGTAAGAAGCGTATTATAATTTTCTCCTCTTCTATTGGAATCAAATTGAACCCACCCGTTTTATTTTCCTTTGGCGAAGCTTCTATCTGTCTATCTTTGCTCCTCTGCACCAGCTGAGTGACTTTTCAATCTCAGTGGCTGCTCATTGTCTCGTGAGCTCAAATAGAAAACTTTCGGATGGCAACACCGTCAAGGGAAATGAAGAGAGAGAGAGAGAGAGAGAGAGACGAGGTAATTGTGACATCAAGTGACGGATCAGCCTTTGTTCCAAGTCTACTGTGAGCTCTCTCTCTCTCTCTCTCTCTCTCTCTCTCTCTCAGGGACATTGGAGAAACTTGCTGCACAAAATAGCTTTTGGAAAATGTGATTCAGCATACCAGTTTTGTTACTTAAAACTATAATAAACTTGACAGCCCTTCTACATGAGCATACTTGATCCATATTTGAATGCCACAAATAAAATACAGTTAAATGAGAGAAGATCTTCCAAGGTTACATACGTATACTCACGTAGTAATATGACTATTAAGCTTTATTTTGTCAATTTCTCTCCTTACCGTTTACTCTTAACCACGAAAATTAGAATCGGAGAAATATCGTGCACTCTCGTCTGTTAGGCTTTAATTTTGGTGCAACGAATGCCGTTACGAGTGGCTGTGTCTCGCCTACATTTCGATAGGCCCTTTCCCTAAGATATCGGTTCGTTAGTACTTGAGGGTAATTTCTAATTTGCGTCGCTATTGGAACTCCGTATCGTCTTGTGGCTGGCACTTCGCTTACTGGTTTCCTGCCGGAGTTAGCGTTGTGGAATATGGCTGACACCTCTTCCAGGTTTTTTTTTTCTCTCTCTTTCACTGACATACATTTGAAAAATGCTTGGGATCACTTACCCTTTGTTGATTACTTGATAAATTATGAACATCGCTTACTTTGGATTTTCTGTGAAATAAATACTCTGTAATATTGCTTTCACTGCTGATACTGAGGTTTCTCTCGGCAGAATACATTTAAATGGCTAATATGCACTTTTATATAAAATCCACATTAAGCTCGGTCGGCAGTATTGCTGACGTAGTTTAAATTGGATTGTATCCAGAACTAATACTTTATAATATGGCTGGCGCTGTTTCCAGCAGGTTCTACAGTTATTATAACTCTGGACTACAGTATTAATGGCATCACTTGCAAAAAAGTTTTGTTGGGATTAATTTTTTAAATTTTTATAACTCCTTCGTGCACTGTGGAATTTCGTATGAGTAGCTTGACACATGGAGGGCACCATTAACGTTGGTTTGTTACTTGTAATGAGAATTTCATAAAAATGTCGAATAGTTTCATCAATATTATGAAATAGTTCAACTTAACACTGATACGGAAGGCGTTCATGAAAACTGATAACGACTATTGTCGTATTGTCGTCGAAATTACTACCGATGATTTTCAACAAAACTGATGCAGAAGTTTTTCAACAAAATGGATAAAGTGTGAGGGTACGGGAGGTCTTAGAAATTTCATTAGATTGGTTGCTGACAATTTTCATCAAACTGCTTCAAAAGATTTCAATTAAAATAGCAAAACATCAGATATATTGGAACCCGAATTAGGTATTTTAGATCCACGTCAGTTGTTGTTGTTGTCTAAGGATTGATTACTTTAGCGTCTGACTTGCATACATGATGTAGCTAGTTGGAAGAGTCAGGTTTTTGTTACAGATCAAGTAATTATATTTCCCCAAAAAATGGTGGAGACATTACCAGGAATCTTTGAACATGTTCTTGGCCTTACTTTTCTCCAAATGTTCTTAGGTTTCTTTGATAAATACAGTGTAATTTATATCTCATTTTTATATTGTTGTTTTTGTTATTCGTCATTGGAATAGTAGCAGAAAAAATAGCAGTTATAGTAGCATTAGATATTACAAGTATTTATTATTATTAGTGGAAAAATAAGCTTTTACAATTTTCCAGTAGATGAAGCGGTAGTGACTTTCACAGGTATTTGATTAAGATGTGATACCTTAGAAACGAATATTGCAAGTTATCAAATGCAAGTTTGACAACCTCCCTCGCCGACGCCCCTGATAACATCTGTCCAAATCCCGAGTTAAAGCAAATCATCGGGTCGTTTGCAACTTTGGTGCATACGATCACGACGGTAACAACAGCAGCAGCATCAGCGGGGAAGGATGAGGGGGAGGGGGCAGGGCTTGGTGATTAGGTGAGATTACTTTCGGTCAATTCGTGGCTAAATCTATTGTTAAGCCTCCATTGTGCAAAAAGGAGCCAGAGCTTTTCAAGGGGGCTTTCTTCCTGTCAAAGTCGGAGATTGTGAGCTGATGGATTGGTTTGATATTATGTGGCTTAGCGACTGTTATGGTCAGAGAGAGAGAGAGAGAGAGAGAAAGTGGACGGGAGGAAAGGGTTAGTGAAGTAAATATGAAGAGAGAGAGAGAGAGAGAGAGAGAGAGAGAGAGAGAGAGAGAGAGAGAGTTACAAGGAGTTACAAGGATTAGGATGTCTCAAAGACTTAATAGTCTATCCGAGGACGGGAGGAAGGGGGGCCTAGTGAAGTAAAGAGAGAGAGAGAGAGAGAGAGAGAGAGAGAGAGAGAGAGAGAGAGAGAGAGAGCCTCCAAGAAGCAGGTGACTGATCTGCCAGCGCCAGCAGATCTGGAAGACTCACGTGTAAGATTTAAACGGACAGGTATTTCATCCTCAGTTTACGTCGCCTGTGTGATTTAAGCGGGCAGGTATTTCGACTTCGATTTGCACCCAATTGACAGCGACCATTTTGAAGATTATCTCTCGAAGTTCCACCCTCTTGATCTCGTTTCTCCAACTAGGAAGTGTTGTTGTGTTCCGATTGCGAGTAACCTTGAGGTTGAGGCGCGCCGGCGCGTTTGATCGTTCCTTGGAGTGGCCGTCCGTTCCGCGCCGCTGCCTAGAATCACCAACATGATCTTGATCCTATTTGGCATCGCAATTAAGGATATCCTCGGGATCACGGTCTCGAAAGATCTTGCGGACACTCCGTTGTTTATTTTTCCTTCGTGGCTTATACCTTTATATATGTGATATATATATATATATATATATATATATATATATATATATATATATTTATTTATTTATATACGTGTGGGTGTGTGTGTATGTATGTATGTATGAATGTATATTTGTATGTATCTATTTTGAGAAACCATTATTTTTTCTGAGATTCATGAGGATTGGTCAGTCCATCTATTCTTATGCGCCTGCCGTTCTCTTATCTTCCATGTATCGTTTAAATATATGGTGTGGCCTGGCTTTTCTCGTGATCTTCTCATTTTTCCTTCTTTTTTTCCCCTGAATATATACCGCAGGCCGACAACAGACAAACATTCTACTATATCGATGTTAATAGAACTTCTCATTCGCACTTTCATATCAGTGCTACATGGGATATATATATATATATATATATATATATATATATATATATATATATATATACACTATATGTATATATGAGTGTGTAAACATTTAGTATTTATCATTTCAAATAGCAGTAGTAGGAATACACGGCAGAGGGTAGAAACAAAGTATAGCAGGACCTAAGCAACTGAGTTGAACATTGTGGTTAATCTGTCGTATTATCTACCACGCTAAATATAATATGTCTTGAGAACGGTGCTCTGAATTAAGAGAGTAACATTGTTTACACGTTAATGAAGGGATTGGGGAATAATTATTGTCATAAACTTAGCCTGATTTCTGCAATATCTCGACCAAGAGCGTAAATATGTGACCGAACGTCGACAAACGAATCGAGAAAACTCAGTAGAATTTTCACGGCATCTTGCAACAATTTTTATCCTTAAATAAAATAAAAACTACTGAGGCTAGAGGGTTAAAATATGTTATTTTTTATTATTGGAGGGTAGATGGTCAAATTACCAATTTGTAGTCCTCTAGCCTCAGTAGTTTTTTTTAGATCTGAGGACGGACGGATGGATGGACGGACAGACAAAGCCGGCACAATAGTTTAATTTCACAGAATTTTGCCCCCTGTTGTAGTAGTCTGCAGTTTTGGCCCATATCAGGACACTACAGGACTGAAAGGAACACGGCCACTGCATATTAACTCTGCCCTCGCAAAATATGCGTAGAGCAAGTCATCTGCGTGTATGGGCAATACCCAAGCGGACTGGAGCCCGCGCTAATCTCGGCAGGACAAACCCAATGCCAGTCGGGTACATGTATAGCCAGCTTTATGCTCTCATTACCTTTTCAGGTGAAATTTTTGTGCCCGCTGCTACCCCTGCACACCCTATAGCTATAGCTTATTATCATCTGGCTCTGCTACCTTTCACCAGGTTCAGTGTTTGGTTTACGTTGATCCGACCCTTTGCCAGCACGGTTCATTACTAAATGTAAGTAAGATAACTGGCACAGGGAATACGAGGCCTGACATGGACCTCGATACTCACCCCAAACAACCATGACGTCTACTTGCCTGAGGCCTTCGCTATCTTTCGACCTTCATTAGAAATTTCATCCTTCCTTGACTGACGTGGGATGCAGTGAACCAGCTGCCTTTTCAATCACTAAAAAATAAATAACTAAATAAATTCTCAACATTTGTTTCTAATCATCAAGACCGTGTACGAGATAGTCTTGATCTTTAATTTACCTCTAATCCTTCCACCAGTCTTCTAAAACATTTTCCCCTCTTTGGTTGTGTGAATGGTGTCATATCTAATTTCTCCTTTGCCTCCCCTCTTCTGCTTAATCCCCAGAACATTTTTGGCTGTGATATTTTAGGAATGAAATCTCATCTAGGAGATTACCGTTTTGATTAGGAAATGGGAAATGATGATGCCTAATACGTACACACACAAATAATATATATTATATATATATATATATATATATATATATATATATATATATATATATATATATATATATATATATATATAGTCTATATACACATATATGTATATGTAAATATATTTTCAAGTTTTCAGCCGAACTGTATTCCCTCTTGGCCATATTTTATTCATATTTATTTATTTATTTTATCATTCTATTATTGAGAAGATTACTCTCCAAGTTAATGTCAGATTTGTCTTGTTTCATGTCATTGTGTGAATAATAATAATAATAATAATAATAATAATAATAATAATAATAATAATAATAATAATACCTTGATTCTACAGGACCTTATTTGCTGAGTTTACAAATACGGATATGAGCATACGTTCCCCCTCTGTTTAAACTTTCTCACTTGATATTTGATTTATCCTCTTCCTTTCTTAAATGGTCAAGAGAACATGTGTGTCAGTCATTACGGCCGGCTTCAAGAATTAGATACTAATAATTTACTAAAGGGAATCTTTTATCTTGTCTTTCTTCATGCTGAGAAAAAAAAATCCTGGACTTTCACTAGAAGCTGTGAGCCCTTCTTTTTTGAACTCGAACTCTTCTTCATCGGTTATGCAAAGTTTCATTTAACTCACAGCTTCACTAACCAGGCCAGCTTTGCTTGCAGAGAAAAGAAAGATATTCACCCGATTCTGTAAAAGATAGATTTAAATACAATATTACCAAGATGCCGCGATATATTGTGCAGTATTATCAAGTTCAGGATGAAGGTGTTATGCATATTCCACCACTGACACGCCCTTATCATCATCAGGGGACATAGCGTTCACCCAGGAGTATTTGGAATCTCTAAAGTTTGCTAACTACTAAGTTATTGCAACAGTAGTTGTTGCACGAAATACCACAAGAACCTGGTGTGGTAGCTAATAACCTGATTAAAATTCGAGCAGTAAAATTTAAATAATACAAGATGTGATTCGATCTCCAGCTTACTAGAGATGCATGCAAGATTTTCCTCTCACACATAACTTATAAATATTATATTCCTAACTTAACGTAAATTAAAACTTGCTAAAATCTACTGTCAAATAGAGCCTTGTTTCACTTACGAAAATTAAAATAAATACGCTATATTTTATTAGAAAATTTTTTTCTGTACTGTTTAACACGCACATATTTATTTTTTTATATTTTCACTCTAATAGATAAATCATAAATATCCAATCCTAAAATTTCCGTATCCCTAACTCAGTGCAAAACACTTTTTTCAGACCTTTTAGTCTTTTCCATAGACCTTTCCTACCCACCCAACAAGAACAACAACAAAGTAGTTTGTAGGCTTACTCCCCGAGTAAGTGATTATCAAATTTAAGGTTCTTTCTGAGAAAATTGTCAAATAGCTATATTGCGTGCGCAATTAACAGACAAGATAAGAATGAAAGAGAACGGACATATTTAGAGTTTGGGTAAATACCAAATGAGAGAGAGAGAGAGAGAGAGAGAGAGAGAGAGAGAGAGAGAGAGATGAGGGATTTAGGAGAGAATGGGGTGATGGGGAGCCGGGGGAAGAGAGAAAAAGGTGAAGCCGGGGTTTGGGTTTAGTCCTGGGCATAATGGACTTGAATGATGTCGAGCAAGATAGGGAGAGAGAAGCTATCTTTAATCAAATGAGCCGTTAATGCTTTTTTTATCGGCGGGCAATAAGTTCTCCCTACTTTAAAACTGCGATGATACATCAACATCTTTACTCTAATTGGGAGGAGATGCTGCCAAGAGATGTACCTTGGGAGGAGGTCTCTCTCTCTCTCTCTCTCTCTCTCTCTCTCTCTCTCTCTCTCTCTCTCTCTCCACGAAAAGCATGTACAGAGTTAAAAGGAATTCAGAAATTTATTCATTTCATGTCTTTTTTTTGCTTCTTCGCTGAGTCATTCATGTATAAACTGAAAATAAAAAATTATTCTTTCTCACTTTCTTTATTATATATGTATGATGAAGCCAAAATGTCTAGGAAATTCTCTCTCTCTCTCTCTCTCTCTCTCTCTCTCTCTCTCTCTCTCTCTCTCTCTCTCTCTCTAAAGTTATACTTGCACATTACCAACAGGGCTTAGAACATTCTCTCTCTCTCTCTCTCTCTCTCTCTCTCTCTCCTCTTTGATGACCGGGAACACATTCTTCCAGCGGACTTTGGAGGCATGTCAAGACTTCAGAGGCATGTCGGGGTTATTGAAGTTAACAGACTATTAATGGGTCTTAATAGGTCATTAAAAGGGATACTGAGAAAAGTGTTGGTCTCTTCTTATTTCACTATTTTCCCAAGGGCGTAGCGCGAGCGAAGGAAAAGAAGACCGTCAGGGTGAGATAAATGAAGATAAAAAGAGCGCCCTGTGTGGAAGGGTAAGCGGGAGAAAGCGCATGCTGAAACAGAGAGAGAGAGAGAGAGAGAGAGAGAGAGAGAGAGAGAGAGAGGAATGCATGGTTATGAAAATCACGTTGAAAAACGCATTTCCCTTTTCGTACATACATAAATAAATAGATACATTATGTATGTGTCTTGGCCAATTCCCTTTTCCTATCTGCAGATACATACATGCGATGTAATATTATATATATATATATATATATATATATATATATATATATATATATAATATATATATATATATATATATATATATATATATATATTATTTTCACATGTATGTATTTGCAGATAGGAACAGAGAACTGGCCAAAAAATAAGAAATGTTTATCTAACGAGACACAGGCTATATGAAGAGGGAAACGCAAGAGGACTGAAAGAAGGGCTTGAAATAAAAGTAGATAATGAAGATGGTGACGATGATATTGAAGGTAACAATGGGGCTGTAGAAACTGAAAAGGAGGCATAGAGCCGCCCATAGGAAGCTCCCGTCGAGGAGCTCAGACGCGGGAAGGGAGAGACCCTATTCCTCCTCCGTCGTCGTGATAGAGATCAACCATTTTTTGATGGCTCCCCCTGTCGTAGTATATCACAAGGAGATCTGAAAATCTCCTTACCACCTCCCGTTTCTATACGTAACTCCATACACAAGTGAGAGAGAAAAAATCTCTTGAGGGATTAGATGAGATTCGGAGATTCTTTCATAGCTTACATGAGACAGAGAGATCTTGCCGGGTAGGAGAGAGGGTGATATATAGGCCTAGTCACTCGCCGCTTTCAGCATATGCCATGCAGCGCAATTCACGACACAACTTTCTGTAGGTTCTGAGTGCCTTTAATCCCATAAGCCAGCGGTCTTCCGTTAAGACTACAGTTTGGTCTCCAATAGTTTAGTCAATCTGAGTGTAATTACTACTAATTATGCTTTAGAAAATGCAAAGTATCTCTGTTGGGCTATAGCGAAATTATAGTGTAGTTATAAGTCGTTAGTAGACAATTGGCTAAGATTAGTACGCGCCTATTGCAGAGGCCAATCCAGAGACTGTTATAGTTGACGCTCTATGGTTATAGTGTCGTTGTAGTTTTAAGACTGGCATAAGTGTTAATCACTCATTTTACTTTCGTTCTTCTTGCCTCCTTCAGATCATGGCCAGGTAGAGATGTTAGGTTTCCAGTCCCATAAGCATTCTCTAATTAAACATAAATCCAATAGAAGCTATATATTTCTCTGTAATTTATAGTAGGTCCGTTGACTTATCCTTATACCTTATGCGATATTTTTGTCACATTAGGTATAAGGTTTAAGCCTGTACGAGTGCTTGTGTTCATATGTGTTCGTGAGAGCTAAAAAATTGCTATCTTCTTCTCTCTCTCTCTTCCTCTCCTCTCTCTCTCTCTATCTCTCCTCTATTCTCTTCTCTCTCTCTTCTCTCTCTCGCTCTCTCTCTCTCTCTCTCTCTCTCTCTCTCTCTTTGTATATATATATATATATATATAATATATATATATATATATATATATATATAATATACATATATATATATATATGTATATTTATATGTGTTTGTATAACAAATAATTACATATATAATTATATATATTATATGTTTACACACATATATATATACATATATATATAATATATATATACATATACATATACGTACCATATCCTGGAATGGTAGTTATATAGCTGACCATGAAAATCTGAAGTTTCTAAATATTATTAACATTATGTTTACTTGATCCCAACACACTCCCTCCATTCTTGAAAGAAAAATCTCCATGACAAGGAGCAAAGTAGTTTGCTGTTTTTTTTAAAACGTCTCGTACAGATATCAGCAAGCCATAAATTTCAGGTTTAGCCATTACTCGTATCGTCCTTCATACATCAAGTGTCCATGTTCGAGGATTATAATCAATTTTTTCTTTCACTCATTATTATTATCTCCTCAGACCACCGCTATCTATTAAGATCCCTGGTCCGTCGGCAGATGGGTTGCCTAGTGGGGAAAATTTTAAGTAGCGTGACCTGTTGCAGATGAGCGATAAGATTGCATATTCTGGTTGCAAAGTGTGGTTGAACATCGGTTTGTTTCTTGGTAACGATGATTTCAATTGACTCTTGTTTTGTTTTAGTTTGTAAATATCTGTATATTTTAAATATACAGATATTTATTTCATGAACGGTGTCAAGTTTCTAAATGTATAAATTCTAAAGCTGTTGTTGTTCTTCGTTTTTATAAACATAAAGGATATTCATTTTGTAGTGCTTTCTGACATGAATCATGAGAAATAAACTTCTTTATAAACAGAAAACTTTAGAGGTAAAGCAGGAATTATGCGCAGGTCATGGAGGCATTTTCAAGTTACGGTAACAGAGGGAAGAGGGCTCTCTCTTTGCTTTGAAATAAGTGAGAAATACGGCTTCTTCCAGAGAGCGTACATTAAGGTCTCTGCTTCGGTTTGAAATAATAGGACACCGATCCAATACGGAGCAGGTGGGACTTTTACTAGAGGCTAATAAGATCCTTTTAACCAGTAGACGTCTTATTAAATATGCCCTTTTACAGCTGTATAACACCAGCTTCGGAAGACAAGACTGTATCCTCTTAAAACGTCTAATCTCATAAAGTTCGTGGTGCAGATTAAGGCATAATATGATTATGCTAACAGTTTTAGAGTTAGTGACTGTACAAGTGTAAATAACAAAAAAAAAAAAAAAAAAAAAAAAAAAAATATCGTGTAAGCTGATGAGCAGTATGTGCAGGCATATAAATTTAAAGTTGAACATTATACGGACAGAGCTCATAGCTGGACATACCGAAGACTTCTAATACCGCAGATACAAGCATATTTTAGCAAATATGCTGTTTGCTGAAACTCATAGAAGATCAGTAACTTGAATTGTTCAAATGAATAAAAACGTTGGACTTAGAAAACTTATAATATAGGAGATGTTTTTGGACTTAGAAAACTTATAATATAGGAGATATTTTAGGCATGAAAGTAATAGCAATGACATTGAAGGTCTATAAAATCAACAGTTGAGAAATTTTAGGCGTAAAACGTATAGGAGATATGTATAGATATGAAGCTAATTGAATAGCTTATTTAAAGATAAAACAACTAAAAGAAATATTTTTACCTATAAAACTAACACGAGATTTATCTCAGATTATAAAGTATGACATTTTAGTAATAATATTAATTTGAGAGATAAGTTAGAAATATAGAACTGATTTGAAGGTAAGATAAGACATAGTACTAATTGAAGAGATGATTTAGATTCATAGAATTTTAATAACATAAGGTATATTTAAGACATAAAATATCCAAGATAATTGAGGCACAAAACTTATAGAAGATCAATTTTATTTGCAACAATCGTGGGATTGACTTGTTAGGCCTAAAAGCTAATAAAAAAAAAAAATCATTATTAAGCTCAAGTCGGAGGAAAAAATATGCAGGAGGGAAGAGGAATTGGCAGGTGGTGAAGGGGGCGGAGGGCGGTTTGTTGGAGAGGGAAGAAAAAAAAGTGAGCTTCAACTCCGAAGGAGGCGACATTAGCTAGGAAACCGGACGCAGGGGGAAAGTTCCGATGTTGCCTGCGATTGGGAGAGGAACATTTGTGTACGAAATTCTTGAAATAGCTATAGATTCTGTGAATTTCACATATGAGTTTACTATTCTTTTGTACGATTATATGAAATAGAGGAATATAATAATAATAATTTCCATGTTATTTTCTCCAGTGATTATTATATTGCATATAAAACTCATCGAAACGATCGCGGACACCGTATTGTTTTGCTTCGTATAAAATGTTTAGAGGAAGCCAGTCACTTTTTTTTTTTTTTTTTTTTTTTTTTTTTTTTTTTTTTACTGGGGTAGCCCGTGCTCTTCATTTAAATTTAAAAACTATTGAAAAATTAAAGCGCTGCCGGTGTCGATGATGACCATGGTTATATGACGCCGTTTGTAGTATCAAATCTATTGTAATTATAATGACCTCTTTTATAATAGCAGTAGCTGCAGAGAAAGAAGCATTGAGCAAGGCATGCCAAGCATAGCAGAGATAGAAAAGGGGGTCGTTCGTAATGTTGTTTGGGCAGCCCCCCATACTTCACCAGACAGCCCCAGAGAGAGAGAGAGAGAGAGAGAGAGAGAGAGACGAGAGAGAGAAGGAGAGGCAAGGAATGAGAGAGAGAGAGAGACCAAACTCAGAGCCTGTCGCAGCCCCAACGGCTGAGCTTCAGCTCAGAGTCACTGGGAGTCGGAGTCGGAGAGCTCGACACTCGACGGAGTCAGTGTTCCCCAAGACAGTGAGGAGTGGAGGTGTTTGCGCCAAGCTCTTGGACCGTAAACTCTTTCCCTCCCTAAAACCTTTGCCGAGAAATTTTCGCGTCAACTTTAGAACAAAGCTTTTCTTTGTCAAGCCTCGTGCTTTGCTTTTCCTTTTCTTTAACTGATCGGTGAGGTGGTGTTGTTTAGTGAAGTGACTTTTGGAAAGGTGTTCGTTATCGTGTGAATTTTTCTTAGGATAAAAAAAAAAGTTATTTGAAGCTTCGTGTTGTGCTTTTAACGCGGGAGGAGAGAGAGAGAGAGGTGGATTGGAAAGTCGTCGGCTTTTCATCAGATCTTTGCTGCACAAAACAGCAGGTTTTTATTATGTGAAGAAAGACGATTTATTATGAAATTGTACGTCTTTCTCGCTTATACCCAGGGCACGCTGACCCCAGCAGAAGGCGTACTTTGTGAACCGGAGTGAGGAGAGGTTAATTAAAACGGCTTTGGCCCAACCGAAAAACTTTTCGGAACTTTTATTTATTGTTCTGGTAGTGACAACTCAGTGTGAGAAAGTGCGGATATACTAGGGGATTTTATTGCCATATAAGATGTACCATCATCTTATGTGTGTGGGACAAGGAGAATCGAAGGAAATCGTTGCCGATCTAGTAACTGTCGTTGCATTTGGTGGGGCCGTAGCAACGCCAGCATCGTTGCATCTGTCTTTCGTGAAAAGGGAAGCAGTAGAAGCACAAGCATTGGTTGTGGGACGTTAAATGCATTGGAGGAATTACCAGAGGTGGGAGTTTGCTATCTCTAGGATAAAGATGCATTACAAGTTGCTTCTGTTGGCCATCTTGCTCTTCATTTCTCCTCAGGCCTTCAGCAAGAGGAAGGCCAGCGGCAGGAGATGCCCAGGTGAGGACACAAGATGATAACGATACTAGTTTTAAAGTAGTCATTCCCCCCCCCCCCCCTTTTTTTTTTTTTAGCATCTCACTACTCTTCATAATGAAGGTTTGTGTATTGGCATGGGATTTTTTTCCTTATTTAAGATGAAGATAATTTACCTTAGATATTAATGCCTAGCGTTAGTATTATTTCATGTCATATTTCATGTCAAAGTTAAAAATGTTGAGTTGTGCCACATATCGTTTAGCAGCAAAACATTTCGACGCAAAAATTATAATAATGCACTGATATAGTAATAAATTTGTTGTTTTTCAGGTTTTTGCAGATAAATCTCTCTCTCTCTCTCTCTCTCTCTCTCTCTCTCTCTCTCTCTCTCTCTCTCATATATATATATATATATATATATATATATATATATATATATATATATATATATGAGAGAGAGAGAGAAATATGTTTAAAAAATTGTTAACAAAACTGTTTCAAAACTTGTAGGATATTGTTTCCTGTATACGTGTAAAAGGAGGGTTCTTGCCCTGTAACCATACTCCAGGTTAGGTTAGGTTTTCAAACCTTAGGCTTATTGTAGCTCCTTATCCTCGAACTGACCGTAACGGGAGATGTTTCAGATTTTCTATTAAGAAACCAGGAAGAAAGGGGTTTAGCTCGGAAAGTTAAGGACGTTGATAAATTAGTGAAGTCATTTTTGATTGATTGGGAGGGTGGTACATTTATAAGAACTTGCTGTATTTTTGACCATCCAGATAATGGTGATGATTATTATCATCATTAATGGTAGTGTTATCCTGTAAGCTTTCTGTTGTAATTTGAATAACCGTTTTGTATTTCTTTCACTGAGGGCAATACAGGGCTTAATATTAAAAATCCATGTATCATTTGAATGTGACCATTATCATTGTTATTATAGATATTTTACTATCTTTATTTTATAGATTATGATGTCATGTATTAATGTCTTCATTACTGTTAACGATTATGGTAATCATTGATATCTCCATGGTTCTAATAATATTAGGCTCTCAGATAATGTACGTGTGCATTGTACTTAGGAGAGAGAGAGAGAGAGAGAGAGAGAGAGAGAGAGAGAGAGAGAGAGAGAGAGAGAGAGAGAGATTTGAAACACCCTTTGCAGCATCAAGACTGAATACGCTACTTTAATTCTAACAAGATTGCCATTATCTTTACCACGGCAGATTAAATCTGTTAAGTCAGCAGATAACTTCATTGTAGTTGTAGCTTATCTTTATGAAAAGAAAGTTGAAAGTTCCGCCTTGTTTCTTAAAAACCGAAAAATGTGTTAGTGTATGTGTTTTTTTGAATATTTAATTCCAGTTCTTGGCTTATTTAGCTTTTGTGGAACTGGGGATCATGTGTGTAAGCGAGGGGGTGGGTGGGGGAGAGTTAATTTGGTTGGATTCAGAGCTCAGTTGTAAGTGCAAACACATCGTATCTGATTCACCTATGCATGATTGACCTGATTTAACCGAAGCGGATCTTTGATGAATTGTTAGATGTCGTAAGGCAATGCCGATGACCTCAGCGTACGGTGATAAATGTACTAATTTTATTTCGGTTGTTAATTTCCTGTGTTATTATTATTGGTAATAGTAGTAGTTATAATAAAATCAGACTTGAGTAATTGAACCCCACTGATGTTACACGATTTGATTATGATGCTATAGCTGAAAACCGGGAAAAATTGTTTTCAGTATAAATGTCATTTTGTGTGCTGGATAGCATAGAAATCAAGGGACGAGATTGGGTTATCATTATTATAATTATTTTTGTGTACAACGAATGTATTCAGGACTGCACAGAACCTCCAAGGCAAAATATCCACGAATTGAGGAATGATACGTATTGTAAGTACAGTGCGCAAGCAAATGACAGAATGGAAATTCGTAGAACAAGACAAATAAATGGGAATTTGAATTGTTTACGATGATTCCAAAAAACTTAGAAATGTTTGTGTATATGAAAATTATTTCTTAATTTTTTTGTGCAACGGAATCTCAGAAAAACTGTATAAACTGTATAATTGAAAAATCATACGACTAAAGTAGTGGGGCGGGCGAGGGAAGGTTTTCAGAAAAATAACATAGAAAAAATTATGAAATCGAAAAGGGCACGAAAACTAGCATATTTAAGGATAGATGAATGAAAAAAACATCTCGAGATAGAAACTTTTTACCACCCGTAATCTTGCTAATTTGCTCCCTTTATGGGGAGCGACACCAGCTTTTCGATCCAAGTCTGTTAACGAAGTTGTATTTGGTTTGGGATGCGCCCAAGTTGCTTTGGGTACTGCGCAATTAGGCAAGGCCTTTGAAACTATTCTCATCTCTCTCTCTCTCTCTCATCCTTTTGCCGTTGGTCAGTGATGACCATTGTTGATGAGACGCCATTTTCCCCTTCGTAGTCCCCGCTTCAATCGGTTGATTGGGATCATCTCAGCGAATTCTGTAACAGAAACAAAAGACTCCAGAGCGGAGACCACATATCGTTGTGAATTTAACCTGAATGTCACTTTCTTGTAGGATTGTGGTTTGCAGAGTTTTCAGGATTTTTAACGGCGACCCATGCTGCTAGGACTTACGTTCAACGACCACAAGTTTTCTCAGTGAAATCGGTTCTTTTCCTCTCAATGATTTACAACGGTAACGATTCTCTATTGACAACTATAATTCGAGTTGCATTGCCTGTCTTCTCGTACGCCTGCAGTTCTTTTGATGATTGATTGCTTGCTTTAAATCTATAACCCAGTGTTGAACGTGCGTTGTCATCGACGCTATGATCCGTGGTTGAGAGCCTTTTAGTTATGGCTCAGTAATTTTACAGTGCGCTTCTCAAGATTGAGTGGATATTAGGTTATGAAAATTTGATACTTGAATTCAGCGTCAAGAGGAAACGGAAAAGACGCGGATATATTTCAAATCGGACGCATTTTTTATAGTCGATAATGTCTGGACATCAACTGATCATTGTTTTTAACGAAGCTCCTCCAAGCGATCAGTCGAAATGTTACAACCCCAATAAATAATTGCAGTAAGCTCCTTGAACTACAAGGGAACAGTTGCGTGTTCAAGTCCTACTGCTCGATTGTGAATGGTTCAGAAATCATCCGACTGTCTGCAATGCTTGCAGTGTTCGTTTTGCCTGGTTATTATGAAAGGAAATCGGAAGTTGATGAAATCAATTGTTGTATCTGGTGTATTTCTAATGAATCGTCTCGTGGATTTTTTATTTTAATTTTTTTGTATTATTTAACTTAGCCAGACGGTGCTTCGTTTCAGAAGGGATGTTGGCAGGACGGTGATGTCAGTTGGTAACCCGTAGCCACGAAGATTGATTATGGTAGGCTTTTAGGCTAAC
Organism: Macrobrachium nipponense; assembly: GCF_015104395.2. Lineage (NCBI taxonomy): Eukaryota > Metazoa > Arthropoda > Malacostraca > Decapoda > Palaemonidae > Macrobrachium > Macrobrachium nipponense. Next base: position 53,462,028 of record NC_087202.1, on the reverse strand, counting down.
GAACATTCTCTTCTTGCGATTCAACATGTGTAGTATGTGGTGTGTATGTTGTAGTGATAACCGCTATACTGTATGCGTGCTTTTATACGTAAAATCGTTCGTACATTTTTTTCGTTTTATTTTTTGTCGCAAGGCACAAATCTACGCATTTCGCTGTTATGGAACGCTCTCTCTCTCTCTCTCTCTCTCTCTCTCTCTCTCGTCTCTCTCTCTGCTCTCTCTTCTCTTGGCGCTGCGCACATACGCCATTACATATAGAATAATAATCTAATATATATATATATATATATATATATATATATATGTATATATTTAGATATATATATATATATATATATATTTATTTATATATATATTTATATATATATATGTGTGTTTTTTTTTCGTCTAGTCAACCTTCCACTTTTCAGCTTCATTGAATCTCTCTCTCTCTCTCTCTCTCTCTCTCTCTCATTAGCAAATTGGTAGAATCGTCTGCGCTGAGAAGTTGGAACAAAGGAAGCCCAGGTCTAGCGGGCGCCGTATTTTCCTAAGACCCGCCTCGTAATCTAGGCCTATATCAGCCCTCTAAATGGTATGATGATTTGGCAGTCCTCGGTCACTTACCTGTTTATTTTTGCTCCAGTGTTAAGAAGTCCACCATTTGCTAATTCCGTGTATGGCAAAAGAGAAACCGAGTTTTTGAAGCCCCGTCGGTTATCTTTGCAAATATGGCCGGTTGTATGCAAACATGTTAAGCTGTATAGGCGGCTCGGAGCGCTTCAGTCTTTAGTCGTCATGGGTGTAGGTGTGTGTGCGTCCGTGTGTGTAACCTAAAACGTGTACACATAACGGTAAAAGTTGAATTTGCATGCATGTCTAATAAATCCTTTTTTTACATTGAGAAACTATGAAACTCTTTCATTGTTTACCGGTATTGTATGTGTAGCTGTGCTTCTATGTTTTTTTTTTTTTTTTTTTTTTTTTTACCGCGAAATCACACACACACACACACGCACACACTTACGATTACCTACTCACATGCATACCTGTGTTTATGTATGTGCGTGTTTGTATATTACATATATGCGATGGTCATCTTTAGAGAATGATAATTTTATTATTATTATTATTATTATTATTGTTATTATTATTATTGAAAATAACGGCTATTTCAGCCTCGTTATTTTGTACAGAAGTTTCTCTATCATTCTTATTAATGACTTTTCTTCTGTACGTTGACTATTAAAACGCCAAATAGGTGATTCATGTAAAAAAACGTGGCATTTGTCAAATTGAATATATTATACAAAATGCAATACAAATTGGATCTTTGTATGATATATTCAAGTTGAAACCCCCATTAGGCGCTTTAAAGCCAACTTGAGTACAGAAGAAAAATCATGAATAAGAATGATGGAGAAACTTCTGTACAAAATAAACGCGGCTTAAATAGCCATTATTTTCAATAAAACCTGTATTAACGGTCTTCTTCCAGCATAATATTATCATCATCATTATTATTAGTGACCTCCAAATAAATAAGAGAAAAGAGTAAAACCGAGAAGAGAAGAAAGTGACGCTGGTGTAGACGTCGAAGGCTGTTTTGTTTTTCTTAAGGCAAGATATGACGATTCAGAGAGGAACTTCATATTTTATATGTCATGGAACATATCCCGGAAGTATACGACAAGTGACGTTTGACTAATAGGCTCATGTTGCTGGGCTTCGCCAACGTACCCGTGATATTGGGGAGCTGAATATTTTGATAACGCATAATATCGGCAGGAATATTAAAATATCTTCGTGTTTAGGCTGTCCTCCGTGTCCCGTTATAATATTCACGCTTCAGCGCGTAAGCGATTTTTGATACACATATTTAAAGTTGTGTTTTTAATAAATGTACATGCATTCGTGTGCACGCTGACTATATATATATATATATATATATATATATATATATATATATATATATATATATATATATATATATATATACACACGCGTTATGTATATGAATACAAACACGCACACATGCACACACACGTATGTGTGTATATTATATATTATATATATATATATATATTATTTGTATAATCTCGTATAGTTGATCCAACTTTCGAATAATGATAAACGAGAGAGAGAGAGAGAGAGAGAGAGAGAGAGAGAGAGAGACGAGAGAGGAGAGAGAGAGAGAGAGAGAAGAGATTTCCAATAAGATAACCAAAAGATAGACCATAATTGCATGTATCGATGCAGGGGAGGGGCCAGCTCTTTACTTACAGTCCTCTTCTATCTGATGCGCGATTCTTATCGTGCCGGGAAAGCGCATATAATGAATTATAATTTTTTTTTTTTTTTAACTTTACTCATTATCGAAATAACTGCGGCGGCAAAAGTCATTTTATTACTTGTTTTAGCACGAATTGTTCTTATCTGGAATAGTAATAGTAGTAGTAGTAGTAGTAGTTTTATTTCGACAGAACATGCTTCGCAGAAAGGTTATTATTCACTGAAAAAGGGAAATTTCTGTAATGTAACGTGACAGCTGTATTCCAACACGAATAGATAATTGTGGATTTTACTTCATCATCATTGTTATTATTATTTGCCCTTTATTGAGTTAGCTATGTTTCTTAGTGTATATTTATATTTATAAAGACTGGTTACCATTTGGAATAGGTATGGCCTATAAGTCCCTATTTTCTTTTATGAGTTTTGTCCATAGGCTAGGATGCGTAAGCCTGATAACAGCGTGATATATACGTGTTCGTGTGCGTATGTATAGGTATATATATATATATATATATATATATATATATATGATGTATTGTGTATATATATAATATATATATATAAATATATATATATATATTCATACATGCACTATACGCACCCGCACATAGACACACACACATCACATATATATTATATACAAGCTGTTATTAGGGTTACGCATCCTAGCCTTTCAATAGAATACAAAATGATTTTATCCCTCCGGTTGTCAACAAGCATTTCGGGATGAGGTTGCTAGGAGCATGTCCTTTGCTACTGTGTGCGCGACCCACTACTGTCGACTAGACGCCGTATACCCCGTTCACTGCCTAGGCTGAGTGAGGTCATCTGGAGTACAACGGACGTAATCAGGAAACAAGATTTTTCCGTGTGACCAGACTTAGAGGTGTAAGAAAGATAATATATATATATATATATATATATATATATATATATATATATATATGTATGAATGTATGTATGTATGTATGTATATAACTTGTAAGATTTTCGCTCCTGGTGAGCTTAAGTTTAATAATGAAGAGGACAGCGAGAAGACTGGAGATCATTTCTTTTTTCTGTTTACACCTACGTTTCGGGAATCCTTTCCCATCTTCAGGGCTATAAATAGAATTAATTTTTACAATATTAAAAAGTATGCTAAAATAACCTAATGATTATAAGAAACATAGTTTGTCATTAAGCTAAAAGTATCTATGTATATATATATATATATATATATATATATATATATATATATATATATATATACACACACACACACACACACACACACATATATATATATATATATATATATATATATATATACTATATATATATATATGTACATTATAGTGTGTGCCACTGACATATTTGAGGTGTCTTCCTTCCTTCCGTCTTTTATGTATATTTTCCATATGCATAAACGCCAGCTGTACCTTGTTACTACTGTTTACGCATGTTAGTGAACTAATTCACGGCTGGCATCAACTGAAGCCTCGTTATGATTACTGTCGCATTCTTGTGGTTGTGCGTAACTGTGGTTTTAATTAACCGTGATGCGTATATCATTTAGCCTTTTGTTTTAAAGACAAGGTTAAAACAAATTATGAAGTAATGTGCTTAGGCGAACAACCACACGTATCCATGTATATACCGGTATGTCATTACGCCTTGCAAGTACTTGGGCCCCGCAAGTCTTTCTGGTCTTTTGTGTGCGTTGCTGTTATTTATGGTTGACAGTCGAGAGAAGATAAAGCTGTTTAGCATGGATTTAGGGGCCAAGACAGCCGCGTAAACAAACCCGCTCATCCAGGTTCATGAAAACCACCTGGTTGTGTCACGCGATGTGCCAATTAAGGTGTCTTATGCTTTATAATGTTCCTTTATGGGCTGAAGCGTACTTCTACTCTCTCTCTCTCTCTCTCTCTCTCTCTCTCTCTCTCTCTCTCTCTCTCTCTCTTACTAGACGGAGATTTTATGTAAATCGAATATAACTCAGTAAGCAAGAGTTTGAAGTTTATTTTACTGGTTTTAAACAATAATAAATTTCGGTTATTGAGTTCCACCTGACCCCCTTTTGCCGTTTTAGTCCACTTTTTTGCGAGGCCTTGATAGGTTTTCAAACCTGAATAGGCTTTTTTTTTTAAGTGGGTTTTAGCTGGGCGGGAGTTTAGTTCAGTTCCGCCGATTTTGTTTCAGTGTATATACCGCAGGCTTAGAAACCGTGGGACGATTAGATTATATTTTTGGTAGGAGTTGAAATTTGAGCCTCCCGATTATTTCACGTTTGAATTTTAAGGTTTTATCCCGATCTTGAACTGTGGATTATTATGCTTGTGCTAATTTTAAAGGTCTTGTTAGTGCTCTTCTCGTTAATTTGACTTGACGTTCGATATAATTCTACCTAATAAGTTGGAATGTGACAGTTATTGTTTCTCTGAGTCAGCGATATTTCACGAATAATTTGTTGAAAGTTTTTTTTTCCAATAATTTTCGGGCTTCTGAGAACGCTGAAAGTTCATCTTGTTTCTCAGGCATGAAATTACTTCAGTTTCTCTCTTCTTTTCTCATTTCCTAATTAGTATCTTCCGAATCTCTCGTCCCTTCTCACCTAGCTATGTTGGAATGCGCTGTTCCCTTCGTTTTGCAAACGGGAGAATTTTGACAATATTTTTGCATATTTCAGTTTTTTTTTCTCTGTCGTGTTAGACGGCTATGTGAAATGAGTTTTTTTTTCGGGTTTTGAGCACCGGAAGTTTCTATCACTTATGACATTTGGATTGTATAGGCGAAAATTTGGCTTTCTATCTACCGTTTCTTCAAGGTCTTCCCCTTTTGGAGCCATGAAATTATATTTTTATCTGAGTAGAATTTAAAGATGGGATGAGGTTGTACTAGTCTCCGCCATTTCTTT
>NC_087202.1:53449355-53451855 GCF_015104395.2 Macrobrachium nipponense | reverse complement strand
ACTTTTTTAGATCCGAAAACAATAGACGATGAAATCCGCCGGAAAGACCAATCTCCTATTACCGTCTTTTCCTTTTCCATCGTCTCGTCCTATTGCGTTTCTAGATTTAATTATGAAGGGGGCTTATTATCTTCTCGTGTGCGAGCCTGCGCGCGTGTGCGAGGTGTCTAATTACCCACATTCCCACAAAAATCGTCGGATTGGAGACGAAAGAAGATAAGGGCTCGTCTTTTTAAGGAGGCCTTGACTATAAATGTGCTGTTCCTCTTAAGGTCTGGGCCGTCCTCTTGCTGACTTTAATCGGGATGCGGCCATGGAAAGACGTCTTGGTTTCTGGGCTCTCTCTCTCTGCGTGTCAAATTTCTCTCTCTCTCTCTCTCTCTCTCTCTCTCTCTCTCTCTCTCTCTAAGATTGTTGTTGAAGGCTTCTGTTTCAGTTTGAACAAGTCTTCAAACGTTATTTCAAGATATTACTTGCGATAATGCTTAGTGAGATTTGGGGTATAAGTGTTCCACCTTATAGGCAATTTCAAATGGTTTCCACAGAAAATTTTAGTCAAGCAACGATGGTCTGTATGTGGTCCCGACTTACTGGTATATTTTGAGGCAGGTAGAATGACATGGTATTCGTCGCTGAAAACTCGCTTAAACATTGATGGCCCATATTGGTTACCGAATTAGGGAGAGTTCGTTGCATAAGGCTTCCACTTGAACGTGCATCGAAGACCTATAAGAACGAGGAATTTGTACGAGTTTTGAAATATTCAGTAGGTTCATTGTTGAAGACTATAGATTAGTCACATCTGTCACAGGTACTAACTGTGAACGGTGAATTTGACCGGGTTTGGTCGTAAAGTAGAATTATAAATACACTAACGACAAATACTTAATTTAATCCTGTCAGGTAATATTTATGAGAGAGTTTTAGGCCTATGGTACCGCAGAGGTTTTCCTGAAAGCTGGGCTGGAACATTCCTGAGGTTGAATCTAGGGTTTACAAGCATTCCTATCTGGTAGTCTATAGGCTTCGGTTTGTATTAGGAATCTGTAGCCTACCGAATCCACCTCGATCACATTTCCTTTTAACAAGGTATTATTTAGATTACTTTGGTTACGCTAACTGAAGACACTATTTTGCTCGTATGCGGTTCAGTAATGGTGTCTGATTAAGTCAACTAGTATACAGTTATTATTATTTTTATTTTGATCATCAGTGGTTGCAGCGTTTCTTTTTGTTTCACTAAAATACAGAAACGCTTTGTTAGTCAAAGTGCGATTGAATTTCTGCCTCTTAGAATTATATATTGCTCCATATCAGACCATTCTTAATCAGTAATGAATAACCGCATGTCTTTGTTAATAACCCACACGTGTTTGCGACCTGCATTCTCCATTAATTAGCGACTGATAATTAAAACAACGATACTTCGAGCACTTCGCTTAAGATAGTCCATTTCCCACAGCTAACCACAAGGTGGGTTTCCCTGTCAGTTTTCGCCCACATTGTATGATTAACCTTTCGTCTTTCGACTTTTGCGGAGAACATTTGGTTTCTATATATATACTATATATACATATATATATATATATATATATATATATATATATATATATATATATATAGTATATATATGAAACCAAATGTTCTCCGCAAAAGTCGAAAGACGAAAGGTTAATCATACAATGTGGGCGAAAACTGACAGGGAAACCCACCTTGTGGTTAGCTGTGGGAAATGGACTATCTTAAGCGAAGTGCTCGAAGTATCGTTGTTTTAATTATCAGTCGCTAATTAATGGAGAATGCAGGTCGCAAGCACGTGTGGGTTATTGTGGGTTATTAACAAAGACATATATATATAATATATATATATATATATATAATATATATATATATATATATATATATGTCTGGGTGTGTGTGTGTACTTGCGACCGTGTTTAGGTTTATGTATGGATATGGTTAAATTATTGAATAATGTTTATAGAAACTACGTGACGTTCAGTGCACGAAGCCACGTGCGCGACACACACACACACACACACACACACACACACATATATATATATATATATATATATATATATATATATATATATATATATATATATATATATAGTAGTAATGTGTGTGCGTGTTTGTATTTGAATGTGTATATGATATATATAATATATATATACATACATACATACATACATACATGTACGTAGTATATATGTGTGTGTGAAATAGATTAGGGTACGCTTCTCTTTTCTTGGAAGATATGTCATCGACGCATTGCGCCTGAGACGATTAACATTTCTACGCTTCCGTCGGACTTAATCACCTTGAACTTCTTCGGCGTAGTCTAAGTGCCCGGGGAGGTGTAAGTAGACAGTGGTGGGTTGATGAGCGACGATCATGTTCCCGTCACCTTCGATGGCTGTCAGATCCAGCGATTCGCTTTGATTTAATTACGTAGTGAATGTAGAATCACAATGACTCTCAGTCATGGCTTCATTAA
>NC_087202.1:53406855-53439355 GCF_015104395.2 Macrobrachium nipponense | reverse complement strand
GCTGGTATAGCTGGTATATCTGGTATTGCGTAACGTTTCGACCTTCTCGCAGGTCATCCTCGGACGAGTCGTTTGAAGAGACTGTAGCAAGGACTAGGACTAGGATAAGGATAGGGAAGTGGAGAATAAGGGAGAAGGGAGAGTACCTCTGGATACAATCCAGTTTAAGCCTGGCGGCGGATACTCGGGATGGGAAAGGTTGAAGGAAAAAAGGGATGGAAAGTGAAGTATAGTAGGAGAGAAAATAGTGAGGGGCAGACCCTCTTGCGAAGTTAGATTAATGGTTTAGCCATCATGCAAGGACAAGACAGAGAAGAAAGGCTCGGAAAAACAGTTAATTTGGTTCACCGCCTGATAACTGGAATTGATTTTATATGTTAGTAGGATTAAGATGTACAAGGGACATTTCCACCAGAGGTACAAGGAAGACGAACAAGCCCTCAAAAAGATTATCGACGAAAACGTCAGCCCAGCCGACCCAGACAAAAATATTAAGTTAATTATCTATTATAAAACGATGAAGACGAGCAGCCTGGTGATGAGAAACAACCCTTCGGCGCCCCTGCAGGATCCCTTGAAGAAGACGAGTGTGGTCTACCGTTACACATGCCCCGTCCGAGGATGCCTCGGCAAATACGTCGGTATGACCTCCATGCGTTTCTCCAAGCGAATCTCCTGCCACGCTCAAGAAGGAGCAATCTTCAACCACGCCAGGACTGCTCATAACAAACGGATAAAGAGAAATGATATTACTCCTAATATCGGAATAATAGACCAGACAACGGATCCCCGACGTCTGCGCCTCTTAGAAGCCCTCCATATAGGCAAGGAGAAACCAAATCTTAACATCACCCAAGAAACGTTTCTCCTTCCCACCGCCGCCCGGAGAGCAGCGATCGACCCCCCGACAATACCAGATGATCAGGAGCCCCCACGGGATGACAGGATTCCTGCTACGGACGGAATTCCTGTCGTTCATCCCCAGGCACACTACTGTGGCGCTCGCACGAGAGAAGCCCCGAGACCTTCGAGGCGAGATCCACGACTTCGTCCAAGACCGGCCCGACCAATGAGAATGCAACTCTAGGTCCGAGCCGCTATAAATACCGCCCCACAGACTTCCTTGCTACAGTCTCTTCAAACGACTCGTCCGAGGATGACCTGCGAGAAGGTCGAAACGTTACGTAATACCAGATATACCAGCTATACCAGCACCAATACCAGCCCCTAAACCGACAAGACGAACCCGGCACCGAACTGAACTACGCCTACGGAATAATACCAGCACTGACGACGACCCCTGCTTGACCTGGACCTGATATCCTGTCCAATAAAAGATTACCTTCAGCATTTATGATTTTTGAAAATTCCCAATATGAATATTGGTCAGTTTACTCAGAACATCGCTGAGCCTGAGAAGCGAATTGTAAGGAAAATAGAAAAAACAATATATAAAATCAACTCGCTTAATTCTGCCATTCTTTTAACAGTATTATTTTATTATTATTATTATTATTATATTATTATTATTATTGGGCACAGTTTTCCGTGTCGAAAATGATGATGATGGTTGCAGGTTCACAATAATATAGCATTATTATTATTATTATTATTGTTATTATTATTATTAATATTTATTATTATTATTATTATTATTATTATTATTATTATTGGGCACAGTTTTCCGTGTCGAAAAATGATTCGATGATAAAAAGGTTGCAGGTTCACAATAATATAGCATTGTTGTTGTTATTATTATTGTTATTATTATTATTATTATTATTATTATTATTATTATTTTTGAATTAAGAATTTTTCAGCACCATCAAGGCTGTCATTGCAAAATCAGTGTCAGTGTTGCTGTAGCTGTTTCTTCTATTTTTGCTTTGGTCTTGTAATTTGTTAATGCAGTATATCGTTGTTGGCGATGCTGACGACACAGCCGTCTTGGCATAAAGTTTGGGCTGAAAGCTTGAAAACGGTCTTCCTTGCTGTGCTAAGTAATGAAAGTCATGTCAATAAAACAGTACGGCTAAGATATCATGAGACCCTCGATTTCTTAGATGAGTAGCGTAGACGTTTGTCTATTAGCATATTCTGAAGTGGTTTCATAGGCTTTATATATATATATATATATATATATATATATATATATATATATATATATATATATATATATATGTCATCAGTCGTTGTATTTACGTTTTGGACACCCATAATCCTTTTGTTTGTTAAGTGTCAAGCTTCAACTTTCTCACTCTCTTTGCTTCTATTTACTCTTGTTTCCTTCATAAGTATGGTCTATATAAGGATGTTAAATGACCAATTTCACCGAGTTTTACTTTGAAAAATCAGGCTGTAAAGGCTAATAACTACTGGGGGATTACATTTTAAGTTGTGAGCGTAATCCCCAAGGTAATTACTGGTGGTACAGTAGTCGAATTTGTTCTTCCTTCTGCCTTACTGTTGTGTACCTTCTACAGTGCCATTCGGGTGCACCCTCTGCATATACCTCGTGCTGCGTATTTTAGACTGAAAACGTTCCTTGCAGCACCCTCTCGGCCACCGGCTGCAATGCTTTCCGTCTTTTACTTTCAGCTGTCCAAATTCTTAAAACTCTGACTTGCTCTAGTTTGCAGCCCTCGCATAAGAAAAACATCTTTCTGACTAACTGTTATTAATCAGCTTTATATTAATAGATGTGTTTATTGTCATATGTTTTGTAAGACCTCGGTGTCCATCGTCAGCTCTACAAAAAATAATGGCATGTTTTACATTATGTCACTATTACCATGTCGGCAGCTGTTAAAATTTAAGTAATTCTGGGTTTCACCGCCAAGTCTGTTGTATAACCAGGCGTCTCGCATAGTAATGAAATTAAATATCTGTTGTTCTTTATTACGTGTCTTCATGCTAACTAGGACTATTTCTGAAGCGTATGTTATTTATACTATGTGTCCCAATTAATTCATGTGTCATAACTATCTTTTTTATTTATAAATTTTGTAAGACAAAGTTTTACCTTCTATGATCATATACCTATTCGATTATATAGAAAAACTTTTCTGTAGATTCATTTAATTTTTATATTTTTCCCGTATAAGGAAATTCGTCCTTGCCTGTTAAGTAATTATGTGAAAATATGAAACGTAGTCTGAGTTCGCTTCCCGTATTACGAAAAGAAGCTTACTATAAGTCGTCTTTGCCATTTCTCTTTTCACAGAAGAGAGTTACCCGAACTTCATAGAGTTTGGATTTTTCACCAGGAATGTCGACTTTTACATCCATTTTCAGCTGTATTTTGCCAGTCGGTGATATTTTTCTCTGCCTTAAAATTAGTTGTAGAAACAATGGTTCGTGTCTCTGAAAGTCCGAATGCTTGGATATTTTTGCGTTGAGGAAATTTTGACAACAATTATTTTCTGTGTCAAATGACTATTTTTTTCCCTCTTTCGTTTGGTTCGTATAGACCCAAAGTGGTTTTATTCATAAGTGCCCTCAAGATTTCTGTTGCCTTTAATTATAATGCAGTTATTACAAATTGCAAGGGCAGTTTGTGTAAGTTACGATTTGATCAATTCCTTATACCATTCTAGTCTACATCGTGGAATTCCCTGCTTGCTCCTGTATTGCCCCCGATTTTTAAATAGCATGGCTTTTGAAAGGTATGTTTATCATTACCTAAGACCATAAATCTATTTACATACATTCTAGTAGTGTCAGAGGTTCATTTTGGGAAGTTGTGGCTGCCAAGGTCTCTTGGGCTTGAAAAAAGTACCCAGATTTGGCTTGACTCATATTTTGGCACAACACTTTTCCATCCTGAAACTAATTTTTCTGCAGGAGAATGCAACCACAGATGACAACGCTGAAAATGCATATCCCGTCGAATGATGGAGACTATACTCTGTTTTTTTCCATCTGTCCATCCGGCTGTGGTGTTTGCGTATGGTAACACTGCGTCCCGGGCATTAGATAGTTACGCTTTGTGGAAGTTTTAGGTAAATAAAAGAATATCTGGGTGTACATTTGCAACTGAAAAGTGTTTTAATAATTTACTGTGTGACTTACACCGTTAATATTCGAAATAGGATATCATTATAATCATTGAATGTAACTATGTATAGCCCGGGACGCAGTGTTACCATACGCAAACACCACAGGTGGATGGACAGATGGAAAAAAACCGAGTATAGTGCTAAGTCTGTTCAGTAGCCATGTGTATAATGTTTTTGTTTAATTAACAGAATATTGGAAACGGTGGCAAAAACTTGCAGACAAATAATTTACAGTCTTTTTCTCCCTCCCTAAATTTGCACAGAGTGACGCATCGAGGTTAGGCGTTTATTAGCAGTAACATATAGGCAGTTAGTCCCATGCTTTGTAAAGGAATCCTTTTTTTTTATTCATTTAAGACTTTTATGTAATATTCAGGATTGGAGTGTGTACATATGATGGCGTTTGGTTGTTTCTGGATATCGCAGATTTGTTTCGTTATTTAATGAATTATTGCTATATGATGCACTAGTTGACTCAAAAGTCTCTGGTTCACTATTTCGTTGTGTTTGACTTAGGTTTATATAGCACATGAGTATTATTGTTTTTAATTAAAATTACAACCTAATTAGCATTATAAAATTAGTACGACTTCAGTCGCACTTAAGTTACTATCGACTTATGTCATATCTCTTATAATGCTAAAAATTCCATCGACTTATGTCATATCTCTTATAATGCTAAAAATTCCATTTTCTGTTGCATCTTTCCTTTGGAGAGGTTGGGCTTTCGCTTCCTCTTGGGTTAAGCTTCACCCGTTTTCTCTTTCGTTCTCATTTTCTATCCTGTAGACACGAGATGGACATAGTAACTGGAATTGGCTTGTAATAATAATAATAATTATGCTTCTATTTTATCTTGTTAAATACCATGCCACTTTTTTTTACGGTTTTTCATTAATGTCTTGGGTGAACAAATGCCAGCGTTGCTGTGACAGTTAGATGTGACCTCAGTCCACGTGTGCATGCGCATGAACGCGCATAAGTGTAATTACAGTATTACATTCCACCTGCGCTCAGATCTGAGAGATGCCTGGAGGCGGCACTCTGAAGTACTGTGATAAAAGGGAAGTAGGACCTTATAGACTGGATTTTCCAGCACTGTCAGTTGGGGGTATAGGTGACGTTACCCCAGATTTTTAGCCCCGTCCAGATTCATCTGACCTGACTATAGCTCTCAAACTTGGTTGCTCATGATGCAGAAAATGCTGGATGGTCGCGACAGCGATTTTTTTTTTTTTTTTTTTTTTCAAAATGAATGTCCTTTTTTACAAATATACTTCATAACTATTTTGTTTACGCATTTTTGTCGTAGTAAATAACTTGTTTGAACTCAGCAACTCTTATCAACCGGTACCTAAAAAAATAGAAAATCTGAGATGGCCTTTATGACGCTGTTATTGGTCTAATTTAAGATGGTAACGGGAATATTTTAGGTGCATCATCCAAGTGTTCTTGGATGATACACTGATTATTCTTGCTCTTGTGGAATCTTAGTGAATTTATTAATTTTTGCCATCTAAGCTACGTTTGTATGTACATTAAATGTTAATCATGTACTGGGTCGAAACGTTGTGTTTATGGAGGTGTATATAGCAGCAGTTATTAAATGATTAAACCAGAAATATTCCCTCTCTGCTCTTCCTTATTAATTGTTTGAGTATTTTATGTTTTAAGACGTCATGGTATTCCATTCCTTGTTACACTAAGCTCTGGTTGAAATTCTAAAGATCAAGAGCCAAAAGAGAACAAGAAGACAATTCTTTCTGATTTGGTCATATTGCTTTATCAAAATATTGTGAAGTAGTTGCGAACTCAGTGGCTAACCGGTGTCTCTGGTTCACCTTCAGAACAACAACAACAACAACAACAACAACAATAATAATAATAATAATAATAATAATAAGAGCGCACAGTGAGAAAAGTGATGGACTCCTAAGGAGGCAGGATGCAATCCGGAACCCCACACTATAAATACCACTCAGTCGAATTGGAGGACTGTGATAACCCAAAAATAAATAAATAAAATAAAATAAAATAAAATATTAACGATAATAATAATTGTTCACATTGTTCGCTTCCAGAAACTGGAATTAACATTCCGTCCTTGTATTTCGTAAACCAGTTTTCAAGGTGTGGGTTTGTCACTACATGAGTAGGAAGAGAATTCCGTTAATTTACACATTTTCTTGCTGTGGTCGGATATGTTTCAGCAACCATGCCGGTCTCGCTAAGTGTTGAAATTATAAATAGCAAACATGCCGGTTTCGCTATTCTAAGTGTAGAAATTATAAATTTGTAAGTAAAATTAGGCCTACTGTAGGGGTACTTACGTGGTACAATTTTTAGTACGTCCTGAAATTTAGATATCCTGGAAAACCACTTGGGTGTAATAATAATAATAATAATAATAATAATAATAATAATAATAATAATAATAATAATAATAATAATAATAATAATAATAATAGTAATAATAATAAAGGGTAGGGACTGTACTTAAATTGATGCCTAAAAGAAAAGGATTGCTCCAAATTATCAGGGGTAAATTCCGACTGCCTTTTACTGCCAGTAGCTATTTACTTTATTTGGCCTTGATTGTTCTTCTCTTTGGAAAATGAAAATGAAACATAATTAATATGCATTCTCCACGTCTCTCTCTCTCTCTCTCTCTCATCTCTCTCTCACTCTCTCCTCTCTCTCTCTCTCTCTCTCTCTCTCTTCGTGCCCTTTCTCAGCATACCTTCCTTCCTACCCGCGTCAAAACACTATTCTGGGCTCGGGGACGGTGGGGAAAAGTGTTAGATAAACAGCACTTGCCACTTTATAATCCTCCGTTTATTTAGTAGGTGATAAATTATATGTTAAATATAAGATAAAGTCGCAGTTCGAACCCCAAAAAAGGTCCGGCTGGCTGCTCTTTCCCCCCCCCCCCCCCCCCCCCCCCAAACTTCAGTCCCTCACTTCAGGTCACCCCACAACCTTGGGTTTTCTGGGAATATAGCTTAGCTTGGGGTAATATAATACCTTTCGATTCTCAACTAGATAAGTGCTAGTTTAAGATAGGGTGTCGAGGCCCAAAGTTGTGTCCTCTCCCCTGGGGAGTTTCTGGCATCTTTGGGGAATCCTGTAGGACGATGGGGATCGCTGTAAACGATTGGTTATTGGTACATTGCTAATTGGATATTTTTTTTTTTACTCATTTTATGGGTACGTTTAATTATTTTTTTCCGTTAGACTAAATAGGCTTTTCTTTGGATTTTACCCTTCTCTCTCTCTCTCTCTCTCTCTCTCTTAAATCTCGTCTCTCTCTCTCTCTCTCTCTCTCTCTCTCTCAGATCGATTATCCTAGTGAGACTTTAAATATATTGTTCCCTGGGAAAATTTCAGGTCAGCTAATGTTGTTTTTTTGATTCTATTCACATTCATGGTCACTGAATTTACCACTTAGTGAAGAACATATTCAGCTAATCACGTTTGATTTTTATCCAGTTTCAATGACTTGTAGAAAGAAATCAGCGAAAGTAAATTTTGCAATGAGTTCGCTTAATCCTTTCAGTGCCAGAATTTTTTTTTTTTTTTTTTTTTTTTATTCATAGACCGGTTGTTCAGGATGCAAGAGGCCGCTCTGGCTGAATCTTAACGAATGTTGGTTTTTGTGGCATTAAAATGCAATGGGATTGACTTTAGGCGAAATACATAAATAAATAGATAAACAGATATATAACGCCGTCTCAGAATGTAAATCTAAAATTCGTGTTGGTTATGATCTATAAATTGAAATATACCTGTATATGCTTTGCTCTCTCTCTCTCTCTCTCTCTCTCTCTCTCCGTGCTTATCTTGTTTGTTGAGAATACAGACGGTATTGTTGTTTGTATAACTAGACGCAAACACTCCCACTCGTAATTACTTTGTCGAAGCTTCCTCGAGGCTCGTAACGACTACGATGCTTCGGAGTCCATCGTTATATTGGGATTGGGAAAGCATATCTATGTTTTGAGGAGAGAGAGAGAGAGAGAGAGAGAGAGAGAGAGAGAGAGAGAGAGAGAGAAGCTGCCTCTGCCCTTATCTAGGTGAATGCAGTGGATGAATGTAATTACAGTTAGTTCACTAGCCATTACTTCATTTGTATGAAGGTACTCAGTGTTAAATACTGAAGCTTCTCTCTTTCCTCTCTCTCTTCTCTCTCTCTCTCTCTCCGTCTCTCTCCAATCTCCTCTCTCTCTCTCTCTCACACACACACACACACACACACACACACACACACACACACACACTCTGCTGCAGCACTGTAAAAGTACTTCAGCTAAATAAAATAAAAAAATCGAATAAGGTCCGTGCACCTCTTTACATAATTTGAATTATGGAGATGTTTACACTAGTTTTTAAAATGAGTTCGGGAGAAGTGACTTATTTCTATGTACCACTTAACTCTTGTTTTATGCAAACAAATCGATAAACATGATAAACGTCAGGTGCTGTGGGCTCTTCATGGGAGAATATGAGATTAAGCATCATGACTTCCTCTGGGTCCAAAGTAATAATTTGTTATGAGCGATAAAATCTGATGACGGGAGAATGGACGCCAGTAAAGACTCGAGTGATTAAATCTTGGACGATTTCTTTTACGGCAGCTCCATTATCAAGATCCCGTTCTGGCGGAAGGATGATCTTATACTGAAATGGAAATTAATCTTAAATTTTTACGGCGATCTTGTTGGTAAGTTTAAGACAACGGCTGAAACGCAAGAGGAAAAGCCAGGTCCATCGTATATATGCATTTCATTCCTTTCATGGTCTCATTAGAACGCGCAATTTCCGTTATGTAAACCTGACAGAGGCTTCCGATCTGTCTTCAAGGTATCGTTGCAGCTGTGTTTTTCATCTGTAGACTTGGATCGACTTAAATCGCAGATTGAATGGGATAAGATGAGCAAAGAATGGAAAGCATCTCTCGAGATGAGCGTTCAGGTCACCTGGCGCGTCCTCCTAAGCACCTGGATGGCTAACAGAAAACCGCTCAAGGGGTTAACGAAGTCGAAGCGACGACGAACGTTGCCTGAATATTAATGAAGGCAGTGATTACACCCGGAATGTTGAAGACCTGAGAGAATTGTGATTGGTAATGGTGGATTGATGAACACCTCTCTGCAGTGGGACGTTGCAAGAGGTGCAAAGGATGAGGTGATGCGGCAGAATGGCCGTCCGTGTCCAAAGCATTTGTTTTGGTCATTTGTGCCCACGCTTGTCTCGTCTTGCAAGAGCGGTTGGGTTCGCTCTCTCGCAATCCTTTTTTCCCCGTTTGAATTCTTGTTAGCCATGTCCTCGTGCCTGTTCCTAATTGATGATGATCTAATACAATGATGAGGATTATGAGCGTTGCTTTTTGTTGTTGTAGAAGGCGTGTGGCTGCGAGTGCCCTCGGTTCCTTTTGAAACCACGATCTCTTATATTTTGAAATAACATTATGTTGAGAGAGACAATGACGAAATCTCTATTGTAACTTTACAGGCTTTGCTGAAATCCAGTAAGCCTCTTCTTCGGCAAATTCATTGCATTTCAGATGCATAGATTTCTCTTTCTCTGTGGCTGGTTCGAGTTACGGCACTACCTTTCCAGGTAGCTTTTACCGACCAGGTGAGTGCGTGTTTTGGAAACCCAGACATTCTTTGTGGCCGGGCTGAGGAGACTGGCTATTTGTGCTATAAACGAAGCCTCTATCTATATCTATGAGCATATTAATCGTGCGGCTGCGCCATTCTGAATTTTCTATGTCGCACCGAGGAGCTTCGTCAAAGTCTTTCCCAGAAGCGATAAGGGTCGTTGGAGTCGACGCGGCGTCTCGAATGACGGGGATAATGCACCTCGGCCATTTCTTATTACGCCGGTCCATTACGTTTACCCTTGTCATCTTAATGGTGTTAATGGTCAAAGGTAATCTAATGGAAACATCGACACTACCTTCCTCTCCCAAAAAACATTCCGTTCCTCTTTTGATAAATGGGATGGTCGTTGTCGTCTTTCCGTGAACGTTAAAAGTGTTAGAAGCGATTCATTTTAAGTTCTATACCACATGAATAGATTGGAATGATATTGAGAAGGTCTATCCTTCTCACAGGCGGCATGATGATAGCTGTCAGTCCACCATCTCCCACATTACATACTCAAAGAAATAAAAGAAATCATCTGATTGACAGGTTTTGTGATCTCGTCTTTCCTTCTGCTGCCGAGGGTTTTCTTTCTAAACGTTCAGTCTTCCATCTTTAACCTTGTTTCTAGATTCTCTCTACCTTAGTTCCTTGTCCTGGGCTACATCAGACCTTAGGTTGCCCATCCTATCGGCCTTTGGCTTTAAAGATAGATAACTGCATTTCATTTGGAGGTTTGTGACCTTGTGATCAATTACTTTTTTCAGTTCAGCCACACTATTTATAAAATGCATTCATGAGCATTGGAAAGGGGGGCCGGGGCGAGGCAGGTAGTGTGAGCACATACACGCAGCCCATTTGGTCCTTCTGTGACGTAACCTGATTTAAAAAAAATCCTAATCGATTCGACTCAGCTGTATTTATCAGTAAGAGAGGATGTTTTGATTGTCGCGAAATATAAACAATAAACAAACAATCATTTGTTGTCATTGTTTCGGGGCTCTTTATGGTTAATACATGAACTGTTAATTAACTGGTGATTCTAAGTGGATATTATTTTTTAGACTTTTTTCCTTATCATTATTATTATTATTATTATTATTATTATTATTATTATTATTATTATTATTATTATTTGCATGACATTTATAAAAACTGGTCAATCGTTTTGGAAAGTTGAAAAAGATCCCCCAGCTTTTCCTTAGGTAATGTTTTTTAACATTTAAGATATTGTTGAAACAATATTCGGTTATATCACTGTCGACTCAGCACTAAACATTATGCTCACGTTATTTTCGTTAAAACTAATATTATCACAACCGTTATGATTTGTTTTCAATATTCCATTGATGGGGAGATAGAAGTAAATATCCCACTTTTAAACATTTAAATAGTGACTCCTTACAAAGAACTTGGTATACATAATAGAACATGTATATATGTATGTATGCATGAATGTAATATCTCGCATTATGATTGTCCGCCCATTTTATAGAATTATTCACACCTCATTCTCTCTGTCTTTAAGATGCCTTTCATCTTGTCATATTTCTCTTCCTCCCATAAAACATCCCATTTTCTTTTTTATATTCGGTCGTCGTGAAGGTGCTAAGTTGATAATTTCATACTGAGGCACCGAAAGCCATTTGTCGAAATTAATACTCGCGTTAATGCGCGAAGGTTCATCATAAATTCATCGTGAATTATCATACGCCAGGATGAGTTATTTGCTCGCACTTACTCTCATATGTGCGTGCGTTTGTGCGCGTGTGCGCGCCCACCTTTATGCGTATTCCTCCACGTTCTCAAGAAGAAGCAGCTTGATAATGTCAGGCCGGGCGATATTTATGTCATCCCGTGAGTTGGCTGCGTTATTCTGAAAACGACATCGAGTTTTCAGTAAAACGGCAATGAAGTTTTTAAGTCAACCCGAAGTTATGAAGTTACCTGAAGTTTTTATTTTTTTCCCGGGTTACCCGAGAGGTAGTTCAACTCGCGGAATCGATAGCTAACTGCCGCTATCGAATGTCGCATTCGGGGTTTATGCCGCTGTTTATTCGCCATTTCCAGATTTATGGAGGATATAATTTAACAGGCTTTACGATACAAGTATTGAACATAACATTTCTGTTTTTAAAAACTCGAAATAACACGAAGAAACTTCTTAACTCTTGGAAGCATTGCAGCTTTCATGAGGACATGAAAGGCATTTTTAGATGTATGAAGGTTATTATTCAACAGGATTTATGGAAAAATGTATTGAACGTAATATCTGGAGCTTAAAAGCTCTGATTAGGTAATCCAAGTAGGTCATGCAGGTGAGCTTGTCAATAGATTTATATGACGACATTTACCGAGGGTCTTGCATTCGGTTTTCTTTATTGGCTCTCTCTCTCTCTCTCTCTCTCTCTCTCTCTCTCTCTCTCTCTCTCTCTCTCTCTCACGCCACCCCCTCAGATGTGATCACGACATTTCGATATTAAATACCTTGGAGAAGCCAGGGCACAGTCTAGAAGGATACCGAGGGCGGTGGCTGAGGACGAAGATTTGCAGGGTGGGGATGGATTCAGCGAGAGGCTGGGGTTCGGGTTGTTGGGGGTTGGGTATGGGTGGTTGGGGAAGGGGGTGGAGGCAGTGAATAGGGCGTCTGTGGTCCCTGAACCGTGGGCTTGAGAGTGATATTTGCAGCGTCATGCTGTATATATGCCCACCTTCACTACTTCATTTGGCTGGAAAGGGGAAGTTCAAGAAGGTAGACGGTGGGTTGATGGAGGATGGTGGGGATGAGGCTGGGAGGGAGGGAAGAGAAGGACGGGAGGGAGGGAGGGAGGGCCAGATTTACGAGTTGCTGTCCGGGGTGGAGTGAAGGTTGTGGGTGTTGATGTGGATTTCGTGTATATAAATATAGTGTGTATAATACACACAC
This sequence comes from Macrobrachium nipponense, assembly GCF_015104395.2. Taxonomy (NCBI): domain Eukaryota; kingdom Metazoa; phylum Arthropoda; class Malacostraca; order Decapoda; family Palaemonidae; genus Macrobrachium; species Macrobrachium nipponense. Next base: position 53,426,723 of record NC_087202.1, on the reverse strand, counting down.
ACACACACACACACACATATATATATATATATATATATATATATATATATATAATACATATATGCTATATATATATATATATCATATATATAGCATATATATATATATATATATATATATATATATATATATATATGTGTGTGTGTGTGTGTGTATGTATGTATATATATATATATATAATATTATATATATATATATATATATATGTATATATGTGTTGTAGTATTATATATATATCTAATATATATAGCAATATATATACTATAAATATATATTAATGTATATATAAATTACTATTAACCTATTAAAATAGTTTAAACCAACCACTGAGCTGATTAACGGCTTTTATACGGGTGGCCAATATATATATATATATATATTATATATATATATATATATATAATATATATATTATATTATATAATATATATATCTATTCTCTATATATATATTCATATATATATCATATATAGAATATTTTTAGATATATTTTTTATATATATAATCTATCTAAATTTTTACTAATGTATTATTAAAAGCAAAAAGTTTAAACCAGAACCACTGAAAGCTAATCATTAACGGCTCTTATACGGGTGGCCAATATATATATATATATATATATATATATATATATATATATATATATAATATATATATATATATATATATATATATATATATATATAGTATATATATATAGTATATATATGTATAGTAAGTTGCTGCAGAATCATTGGGTGACCTTTAGGTTACACACTTGGCTTTTCTCTCTCAGCTCCCGAAACTGCGTTTGGGAAAAAATGACGTGTCACTTTTTCTTTATTTTTGTTTTTTGTTTTTACTCTCGAGGGCCCTCGAGAGAGTCTCGTTTGTCTATGTAAGCCTTAGAGTTTTTTTTTTCTAATATTTAAAATTTTGAGAATTTCTTTATAGAGTAGGAAGAGACATTGGAAGAACGCGGTAAGGTTGTTAGGATTTGTTTCTATTCTGCCTTTATTTTACCTTGTATTAATTATTCTCTCTCTCTCTCTCTCTCTCTCTCTCTCTCTCTCTCCTGTCAGTGATGAAGGAATATATCTTAAATTATAATATTATAAGAATAATAATGAAAGGTAAACGAGACGCTGACTGTGATCATCAATCTCAACTCTTCTTTAGATGAAAGCAATTTATCACTCCCAGACCCAAAGCGATTCTTTTCATTGGTCTGGTGGATGAATCGCTGATTCTCTCTCTCTCTCTCTCTCTCTCTCTCTCTCTCTCTCTCTCTCTCTCTCTCTCTCCATTAGTATGATTTTGGTTTCAATTGTTCAGTCGTATTTCTCTCGGGTTCAATTCTGTATGTATGGAGATAAGAATAAAATGATTGCGTGTTTTCCGTACTTCGAAGAGGAAAAAATAAGCTTTTACTTTAATTTCTCTCAGGGCATTGCAGACTGTAAAAGTAGTCATTTATTGTGTGCTGCTCGTCTTCTGTGATAAGAAAACATACTTTTTTTTTTTTTATTCCCAGCGATACTGCACTTTCTATTAGCAAATTATTTCCAGTAATGTCATTTTCATTTTGGCGTTTTGCTTGAGCGTATTCAGTATGTGAGTGTAGTGTGCAGTTCACGAATTCGGTTCTTTGTTTGGGAAGTAAGTTTGGGCTTCTGTGTTCAGTTTTTTCATTGGTTTTAAAACTTGTAAACAGTGAGTGCTTAATTTACAAATGACTTAGGTACTCCAGTTTGTTTCTGTTGTAACCTAATATTGAACATTAGTTTAAGAGAACAGAGATGAGAATGCTGAGGTGGATTATGGGAGTATCTTTGTTTGAGAGATTGGAAAATGATGAAATAAGAAGAGCAGGCTTAGTAAAGATACAGAGGTGATAATTAAGAGAGTCACGATTGAGATGGTATGGGCATGTGTTAAGGATGGATGACGAGGAGGGAGTGAAGAGGGCTTGGGAAGAACTTGTTAGAGGAAGAAGATCGAGAGGGAGGCGGAGAATTAGATGGCGAGATAAAGTGAGGGAAGATATGGAGAGGAGAGGTTTGGTGGAGGATGATGCCTTTGATAGAAGGCAATGGAGAAGGCGCATCAGGCGGCCGACCCCTTAATGTAGGGATAACGGTGGGACTAAAGAAGTAATATTGAACATTAGGACTTTAAATTCAGTTATGTGAAGCATTTCAACATTGTCATTAAATTATATGTTTGGGGTTTTCAAGCAGATTTCAGCTCTATAATGAAAAAATATTGTGCAATGCTTATTCATTTTATCATTTTTTTCTTTTTTTACTAATTTTCGTCTCAATAATTGCATTTAAGAATTTGTTCTATTATTCCTTCATCGAACCTAATTATTTGGTAATGGATACCTTTTCGCTGATAGTTGCAAGCTTATGCTCCTTAAGAAGCACTGTTCTGTCTCAGAATTATAATGTCATTTACATCATATTTTATTTTTTGTTAAGAAACCTGGAAGAGCTGTCTCCTCGTCGTTTCCCGTCTTTGGCAGTCAGTTGCCATTTTTGCGGACGGTTTCTTTTTCAATTACCTGTGACCTGTCAGTTTTGGGAACTGGAGTTTTGCCTGTCGATTGCGACCTTTTCTGTCATTTGAGGTACTTCCTTTCTGTTGCGACCTTTCCGTCATTTGCGATCCTTCCTTTCTGTTGCGACCTCTGCCGTCTGTCCGACCTTTATTTGAAATGGCGACCTATCAGTTTGTGACTTATTCTGTCGACAGTGGCCTTGACTTGACTCCTATTAATAACGAGTTCTCATGCAGATTAAAACCTTTATTCGACTGCTACCAATTTTTGTCAGTTGCGACCTGTTCTGTCAGTTGCGATATTGCCTGCGACCTTTCCGAAAGAGGTGCTTAGTAGGAGATTGAGCTGAGATGTTTTTTGCAATATGAATTATTTGACATTCCTGTCGTTCCTCTAGGCTCGTTTAGTCATTGTTGTTTTTTTTTTCTCTCTTTTCTTTTTTTTCTACATCACGTCTTCGATGATTACTTTTCGATACCTCTGAATCTTATTGGATTGGAGGAGAGAGAGAGAGAGAGAGAGAGAGAGCACCAGTTTTATTTATAATTCTTTGCGCTCATTTCCAATTATTTCAGTCATCTTCGACAGAGAGAGAGAGAGAGAGAGAGAGAGAGGTTTTTATAATTCTTGGCACACTTTTCCAATTAGTTCAGTCATCCTTGGACTGAAAGAGAGAGAGAGAGAGAGAGAGTGCGCATTTGTTTGGTTTAATTCTTCTGGCCTTTTTGGAAAATGAGAAAGATAGTTTGCGGTATGCTCCCAGAGAGAGAGAGAGAGAGAGAGAGAGAGAGAGAGAGAGAGAGAGAGAGAGAGAATGTTCATCCAGATTAAAAGATACTTCTGAGGTTAAACCTCTGGGCAAATGAAATTGTCATCCTAGCTGAGAGAAGATGACTCAAGTGCATTGAGAATTAATGGCTGTTTAACGTTATGCCCATAAGCCCAATATTTTGGCTATACTCGACCGTTAGTTGAACTTCACCTCAGGTCATCTATAAATTGTTATTTCGATTGCCAATACCGAGTCATTTCGAGGCTCTGTTATCTTCTGGGATTGACGAGTCGTCTTCCTCGTCGCTCTGAGGAACTGAGTCTCCTCTGGCATTCTCGTAATTCTCTGTCAAGTGGGAGGATTCGCCTTTGTTGAAGGGCGAACGTGTTGGCGATTTGTTTTGTTATTCATTGATGCCACTCCTAAAATGAGGTGACGGGCTTCTTATTGATATATTATATACATATGTATATGCATATATTTATATATACATGCATATATATAGTGTATATAAATACATATACATATACGTACATACACGTGTTATATATGTATACATATATATGTGATATATATATATATATATATATATATATATAATATATATATATATATATATATACACACACACACACACACACACACACACACACACACACACACACACACATATATATACATATATATATATATATATATGCAACTGTAATAGCCACAATGCCCTCTTAACTTCTTGAATTCTTTGCTCATTTCTGGATACGCTTGTCACTAGAAAGCCTGAAGATAGAAGTTCAAAGAAAGTTTTGAAGAAAATTGTGAAGTCCAGTACCGGGAAACGAACCCAGGTCCCATAATCATAAGAGGTCACGTTGCCGACCACAGCAATGTGACCTCTTTGTGATTATGGGACCTGGGTTCGTTTCCCGGTACTGGACTTCACAATTTCTTCAAAAAATTTCTTTGAACTTCTTTCTTCAGGCTTTGTAGTGACAAGCGTATCCAAAAAATGAGCAAAGAATTCAAGAAGTTAAGAGGCATTGTGGCTATTACAGTTGCGTGGTATCTGGTAAAAATGTGACCTGTAGATTCTACACACAACACACACACACACACAACACAACAACACACACACACATATATATATATATATATATATATATATATATATATATATATATATGTATATATATATTATAGTATATAGATTATATATATATATATATATATATATTGGATTGCGATGTTTGGAACTTTGAAATTTAAAAAATATATATAGTGAAAGTAGGAAGAGCAAAAAGTAAACTTTGCATGGTAGTTTATGAATAAGTTTGACACATTTTTCTTTTTTTCAGAAGCTACTTTTTTCTGTTTCCTGAATTATGCTAATTTTGACGAATTTTCGTCCCGTGTCGAGAAACTGTAACTTACAGAGACTCAAGTTTTTCGTGAAGTAAGGTCTTTGAATTTTTCCTCTTTCCTAAACTTACGCTCATTTTACCTGAGCGTAATTTTCTTTATCCTATAAAAATTTCTTTTATTTTTTCTTCAAAAGCTCAGATCAGTCTTCCAAGGCCTGACCCTTTCATAAGTGTTTTAAACTTCTTGATGAAGTCTATTATCTTGGCTTATGCACGAGATGAATAAATTATGGAGATTTTTTGGTCTCTGAAGAAATTTGTGATTTAGTTACAGTCCTGAAAAGTGTTGATGACAGCTTTGTGAATAGCGTGTGTGAAAATGGTAAGAATGTAATACATACATACATATATATATATATATATATATATATATATATATATATATATTAATATATATATATATATATATAAACGGGTTAACTTGTGAAGACAGAATGCTCATTATAATGTTTATATAAACCATCATGAACGCAAGCGGTGCGTAAGGTTTTTGCTTTGATTTTTTTTATATATATCTTTTTGCTCATAGAACGAAAGGATACTGTGAGGTTGCTTAAGAGGAGATTGGGATTAAAAAAGGAAAAAATGTTCCCTTGAAGGCTGTGTTGTTCTCTGCCGATCAAGCTACGTGATATCAGGCGAAGCGCAAAGGAAAAAAAAATGTGAAGGATGAGGTACTTGAACGCGAAGAGAGGTAGTGATGAAACTGTCAGGCGAACTTTCTCTTTGGATGCAGTTCGTTGATGTATATAGTTATAATGCATCCTTTTTTCTCTCTCTCTCTTCGATTCATGTCGGTCAGCATTTTGTATAAACAGTCTTGCTTCATTTATTTTAGCTGATGGATGCGTTGCCAGAAAGAAAAAGAAATTACTTTCATAGTGTTCAGATACATTTTCTTAATCTGTATATCCATGTACTGATATAATTAATGAGTGGGAGTTATGAAAACTGTTGTGGGGTTACGTGAAATCTCATGCATTTTTGCAATTTGGTTTTGCTGAGGAGCTGAAATAGAGCAGTGTTTTTTTTAGTTGTATGAAAATGGACGTTAATATTTTCTGATTTGAAATCTGGCATTTACTTTGTTTTTTGTTTGAAACAGCTATTTTACCTCCCACCTGAAACTGGTAATCATTTATTCCCAATTTGGAATTAGTCATTTAATTCGCCCATTTGAAATTGGACGTGTATCTTCCTTCGGCTGACACTCCCTCCCATTTTCTCGAAGGCCTTGCTCTGTCTACTAAGGATGAGCTATTGAAACCACCCCTCCGCACCCCCTTCCGCCCCAACCAACTCGCCAACCCCCCTTTACCTACATCTTTGGCTAATTCCCCACCATCCATCAGCCTCCGAAGCTACAAATATGGATGGGTCTTCTTTTTTGTGTTTATTTTTCCACCGCGCGATATAGTTATAGAGCTTATTGTAGGATAACCTTTTACTGCAAGTCTATTTATCAGTCTCGGGGCCTCAATGGACGACAGATTCTCAAAGGCAATTTACTCTTTGGACTTTTGAGATGACGTTTGGCAGACTGCGCTTCTAGCTCTTCTCATCCTCCCCCTTCCCTCCCCCATCCCCACTCTTTTTTTTCTGTTTTTTTTTCTGTCCCTTTTGACACGTCTTCTGGAGCGAATGGATCCAATCGACAGCCCCTCCCCTCCCTTCGTCACCCCTTCCCTTCATCTTTATTCCCCCACCCCTTATTTGCAGTGTTACCAAATACGGCCCACTCTGGAAGGCTTTGTTTGGCTTCAATAATTGACCGGTTTTGGAAGGTGTTTACCGGACACTCGAACGCTTCTCATGGCGACCACGAGGTTCGGTCTTAGGCGAAGATCGCCTCTTGGGTTTTTGTTTCCCAGTTTTTTCTAAAGAGTTGAGTGTGCGTCTGTCTGTCTGTGTCTGCTTCTGCGCCACTGACTCTCTAGATGTGCAGGACAACTGGAAACTGTGGACTGTGCCACAGTAGACGGGGAGACTTGTTCTCAGCTTTTCCTTAATTCTTACTCCACCGTATTTCAAGCCTCTCTTCGTTCATCTCATAAACTTTTATTTATTTATTTTTTAATTTTTATTTAATTTTATTTATTTATTTTTGTTGCTTGCCAAAATTCGAATATACTCGATCAAAACGATTTGGGCGGCGACCAATCTGCAATGTTTGTCCTTTGGTCAGGGATTTTTAAATTTCTTATGGTTTCAAGGAGAGAGAGAGAGAGAGAGAGAGAGAGAGAGAGAGAGAGAGAGAGAGAATATTACGCCATGCGTTTTTACAGCCAAACCATTTTTGAACGAACCAGTCAAAGATGAGTAAGTAGTCACAATCCATTTTGGCACATCTTGTCTGCTCTTCGTTGTGGATTCCCTAACCTGTAGTTTTCTTAGAAATGCAAGTTCGTTAGTGCCCTTTTGACATCAATTAAGGCAAGATTCCGTGTCCCCTGGTGCTAACGTTTGCCTGAAGATTTTTAGTGTTACCTCTGCTGATTAATCGCTCCTGCATCCATCTCGCTGTATGCGGGAGGCTTACACTATCTCTTGTCATTTATTGATGGGGGTTGACCTGCTCTCTCTCTCTCTCTCTCTCTCTCTCTCTCTCTCTCTCTCTCTCTCTAATAAGGTAATCTTCACTAAGAAACATAAGACAAAGATTTTGCTTCATAAAAGTAAGCCATTTTTATTTGCTACGTTTAGGAGAATTACTGTCTTTGGGAAATGATGATTGCAAACGGCTTTCGCCAATAAAAACTGACTGAAAGAAAGCAAGATTTCCTGAGAGAGAGAGAGAGAGAGAGAGAGAGAGAGAGAGAGAGAGAGAGAGAGAGAGAGAGAGAGAGAGAGCTAAAAACAGCCCTCCCATTAGGATTGAGAAGCATTCACGTGTATAAGAGCATCCGTCTGTTCTAAAGACAAAGTAAAAGGCATCCATATTAGATATGGAGAAATGGTTCTGTCTTTGCCCTTGACAGGAAGAAGCACCTGGTTTCAACAGGAACAGAGAAGCAACCGTCTCTGACAGTTTGAAAATTTTCAGTCTTTGAAAGAGACAGAGAATAATCTTTTTGTATGAAAAGTTAGAAAAGTACCAGTTCCTTTGAAAGGGGCTCAAAACTTTTTTTGGACAGAGAGAGGCGCCTTTCTTCGGAAGTGACCAAAAATCACCCGTCTTTGACAGAGACGAGGAGAAGCAATGGTCTTCAGAGATAGAGAGAGAAAAGCACCAGTCTCTGGTTAATAAGAGCATCTGTCTTTGAAAAGACAGACAAGTTTCGGGCTCGGACAGAAACAGACAACACCTGCCATCGAATTATATTTAGAAAACCTATTTCGCGGAGAGAGAGAGAGAGAGAGAGAGAGAGAGAGAGAGAGAGAGAGAGAGAGAGAGAGGGCAGGGGTGAATGATCTCTGTTTTGAAGAAATTGTCTGAAAGATGCTTTTTCTCGTAAGAGTGTTGACTAGCTCGTTCTTCTAAATCGAGAAGGATTGGCGAAGTGCCGGAGAACGTTTGATCTCCCTTCCGTGAAACGTAAGCGAGGAAAACGTCTCATATGAAAGGCATACAAAGGATAACAGCTCTCGTTTCTTAAAAGTCAGACAGAAGAGCAAACGTCTTTCCTTAAAGACAGAGACAAAAGTCAACTTTTATTTCATAAAGAAAGAGAAATGCAGCATCCCTTCTCAGAACGAGCTAATTGATGCCGTTTTCCCTTTCTTGATGGTTCCTCCGCCGGAGAATTTTCTCTGCGAAAAGAGGAATATTTAGTAACGCTGTTTGGGCGATGAAGGAAATACGCGCACCAAATGTTTGCTCTCTCTCTCTCTCTCTCTCTCTCTCTCTCTCTCTCTCTCTCTCTCTCTCTCACACATATAGAGACACTTCCGGAATTAGTTCACTAGTCCCACATCTATTTTCTTGGCCTTAGCCGATCATGGTACCACCTTACTACTGGTGGGCGTTTAGCTGAGAACGAACTACGAACCTAAGAAACGTGAGCTGATAGCTGTACCACGAAGCTGTTGTATATATATATATATATATATATATATATATAAATATATATATATATATATATGTGTGTGTGTGTGTGTGTGTGTGGTGTTATATATATATATATATATATATATATATATATATATATATATATATATATATATATATATATTATATATATTCATCAAAATAAATTCTGTGAGGTGAATAGTTATCTTTAGGTAATACCTGTGGTTGTAGAGGGTAGAGAGTGGAGTAAGGGAAAGAGAGATTGATTAACCTCCCTCTACCCTTAAGAGGAATGACCACCTACCCACGAATTCTCGTTAGGCCGATCATTCCTCCAGCTACCATCTCGTTTGGAATGCATTAGTGTGTAATGACTTGTAGAGGAAGCATTTTTCTTAGCCACCAACTACTACCTTCTCCGGCTATTAGAGGAAGGGAGTCGGGCGGCTTTTGGTTTTCTGTGGGCGCGATAGGGGCGTGGAGAATTCCCTTTACCCCCCGTGACTCAATCTCCCACAACGATAGAATTCACGGAAGGGGATTTGTTCGGGGACTGTTGTTAGCTTTCTCGGAGGTCATGACTTTGGCAGGTTTGTGAAGGCCTGCTTAGGTATATCAGACTTTTCAGTTAGTTGGGTTTGTCGATTTAATTATTATTATTGTTAGTAATTAGTCACAGTAGTAGTAGTAGTAGTAGTCGTAGTTGTCGTCATGTCATCACCATTGTCTGTCGTTCCTATTTTGAAACTCTAGGGTGGGATCAAGTTCTGCATCGTAGCAATATTACTATTGGAAAAATAAAGTCCTAAATAGTATGAATGTATGTACGTATATAGCGATATACATACTGTTGCGGACTTCAGTTTTACATTTAAGATCACGAAAAAGTTAATATTATCATTATTATTATTATTATTATTCAGAACATAAACCTTATCATATGGAACGAGCCCGTAGGTCCATTGGCTTGAAATTCTCACTTCCAAAGAATATGGTGTTCATTAGCAAGAAATGATAGTAGGCAATTGGAATTACAGGAACAAGAGATGCGTTATTAGAAAAGTAAAAATAAATGAACAAAGGAGTAGATAAATCGATTAAATGTAAGTAAATTAGGCTATTGAAATACAAGGAGAATTACTATGGTTTTAAGGTAGTAATGCGTTGTATCTTTACTTGAACTTTTGGGGTTCCGATCGCGCAGTATCCTCAGGGAATCAGTTCCACAGTCCAAGAGTGTGAGGAATACTGTAAAGACCTCTGGAAATGAGAAGTTCGGGAACGAGGCTGTAAAAAATGTCACCGTTTCGTTTCCCCTGTTTTTTTTTTTTTTTTTTTTTTTTTTTTTTTTTTTTCTCATGAAAGTGTCACATTTCCTGGCGATTCCTGCATCTTCCAATAAAGTAACGCCCTTTCTTTTACTTCCAGTTTTTCGCCCCAGAATTGAAATCACTTTCTTTCAACAATGCATCCTCAAAGGAAAAGACAAACACCTTTGTAAGCACCTTCCTCCCTCTTTGAGGATAAAGTTTCAAACGATTCCTTGGAATCTGAGTTTTTCCTCTTCAATCTTATACGATGGCTTCTCCTTCAAAATTGCTCTGCCTTTCTTATTTCCACTGACGACGAATGGATGAAAAAAGTCGATGCAAAGCATTGAGGAAATTTTAGAAGACTTTGTCCATTTTTTTAACGCTTCTTATTTAATGTTTTTATCACGTATTTTTTTTTTAGATTTGTATATATGTATTTATGGATATATCTAATATATGTTGATATACATATATATATATATATATATACTTATATATTATTAATATATATATAGAACTCTGATGACCACGTTTTACCAAATACGTTATGTAATTGTATTACCACAATGCTCTCGTAACTTTTCGATTTCTTCGAACTTTATGGTTCCGCTTGTCACTTAAATCTACGAAGGTAAAAGGGCATTGAGTTAATTAAAGTTAATTATAATTATATATATATATTATATATATATATAGATATAACACTATATATATATATATATATGTATGTATGTATGTATATAAACTTTTTATTATTATAGAAATACATATTTATACACACACACACACACACACACACATATATATAGATATATATATATATATATATATATATATATATATATATATATATATGTGTTACATTCATGTATGTATGTACGAGTGTTTGTGTTTTTAGATAATTTTTTCGTATTTTTATTTTTATACATATTTGATATTTTAATTTATAATTTTTTCCAGTCGTTCGATTTTTTATCAATGAAGAAATTAAGTATTATTGTATGGAATAACCCTGGACGGCAATGGTAAGAATAATCATTATTACTAATGTAAATATTGAATGTGTGAGCAATACAGCAATGAAAATGAAATATAAAAGAAAATGAACCTGCGTATTTACTACGCCATTTAAATGTCACGTCTTAAATAGGAAAATGTGGAGCAGCAAAATATAATACCTGTTATAGCATATATTATATATCATGACATTGTAATACATCATACTTGAAATTCTATTATAAGTTCAGTGCGGTTTAAGTTAATTGATAATAATAAATCTGTTGAATGGTTTTACATTTTGAATAACAGTAATTGCCCCATTATCATTATTACTGTCGTCGTTGATTTTGTCAGTATAATTAGTAATAATTATAACAATGATACCTGTAATGGTATATGGAATTTTGTGCGCGTTTTGAATGAAAATAATAATAGTGATAAGAATAATAACAACCTTTATCAATCACTCTCCCTTCAACTCTCCCTTCTGTCGTAATTGACTACCGCGATCAGGCAAATGACGTCACGCAGTATGGGGTCGGTCCCGCGGCATTTTATTTAATTCATAGGTTCTGTCCGTATTGGGCGCTTTCGGCTGAGAAGAAAATAAGATATTGGACTGACCGCTGCCACACGGAAGGGGTCACAGTCTGTTTCATTTCCATGTCCTCTCTCTCTCTCTCTCTCTCTCTCTCATATATATATATATATATATATATATATATATATATATATATTAGATATATATATCAACCTTCGGTGATAATTCTCCCTCGGGGAATATTATAGGGGATATATATATATATATATATATATATATATATATATATATCATATAATTTATAAATATATATACACATCTAGATGCATATGTATATATATCCCCGAAGGAGAATTATCACCGAAGGTTGATTTATATATATACCATATATATATATATATATATATATATAATATGATATGTATGTATGTATGTATGTAGGTATATATATTAACCTTCGGTGATAATTACTCTTCGGGAATATTCCCCCTCGAAGTAGCAGGAATTGGATATTAAACATTTTGTAGCTTAATGAAATTTCATGCATTCATACATACATGTATGCATGTATGTATACAGCCTAAAAAAATTGTGTTGTATTACATTATCTTCCCTACATTTATTGTCAATAATATGGTCATCTCTCAATCTCTTCCTCTCTCTCTCCTCTCTCCCCCCTCAAATCTTCTCCTCCTCTCTCTCTCGTAGTAGTAGTAGTAGTAGTAGTCATTCTTGCTTGAGACGTTCCTGGTCGAAGTCAGATTAATCAACAAATATCACAAGTTTAACATACGTCTAGAATTTGAGAAATATCTAGAAGTGTTCGTGAACTATCGGTGATAAGATTAGTGTGGAAATAGTAGGATAAAGCGTCTTCTAAGTTAGTTTATCAAGTGAAATACTGTAAATCAGAACAAGATGGCAGTAAGCTGCGGCCAACTGGCGGAAAAAAAATGGCGAGATTTAGCTTGCTTGGCAGATTCGCAATACGATGAGGTAGCAGGAAGGGAACTGGCATTTCTGATCTATGAAATCAGCAACAGTCCTAACCAAAAAGATACAAAATCATTCATAGATATATTAGAAGGATACAATCCTTCAAACTGGAACAAATCAAATGAAAACGTATGAAAATAATTGAGAAGTTCCAAATAAAATCCAAGTGGTCAAGAGACTCATAAAGAAAATATACTAAACCAACCCCATATTCCGACAAGAAAATGAATAAAGTGAACCTTGTGAATATCCTAATGATGCATTAGGAAAAAGAAATGCCAAAAGCATGTAAACTGTGTAAGGTGTGGTATAGCGTATAGTTTCATAGTTAATCACAAAACCTAATCAGAAAATGTGCTGCATGCAACATTCCGACCCATCCACAGTGTGCTGAGGTAATGCAAGATATGAGACACAAGAATTTTTTGCTCAACATGTCTACCATGGATAGACATGTTATTAAATCAAGATTGAATGTACAAATAGTTGAGTATGAAGAAGAAGAAGAAGAGGAGAAGAAGAAGAAGAAGAAGAAGAAGAAGAGGAAAACGTAAGAGAAGTAAACAAACTGAAATGACAGAAAAAGATAAGGAAAACAAAGAACAGATAAAAGTATGGATGCAGAGATACTCATTGATACTACATATGAGGCTATAAAGCAGCATACCTACGAGAAAAATAAATTACGATATGACAGCACAAAAGAAAATGCCGAAGAGGCTCTACCCAGATCTACACAATGACGGGAAAGAGGAAAAAAAATATACAAAAAAGACAAAGTCTGCAACCTTTTGAAAAGAGGGAATTGCAGATATGGAGAACAATGTTACTACAACATCCTAAGGTATGTCACAACTATGAAATATATGGTAAATGTGCATACTTAGATGGATATGATGATGATTGCAGAGATCTACATCCAAAAATATGCAAAAACCTAAAAGAAGGAAAAGGATGTAAGTTTCGACAAAAAATCAAATATATGCAACCCTGTAGCCATGAAAAATAATCAAATAAATAACCAATCAAGCAATAAAATCCAAAATAAGAAAGAAACAAATAAAGAGAGGAATGAAGAATATCAGGTAAAAGAAAAAAGCAAGCCATCAACGAGATATGCAGAGGTGCCAGCAAAAAATTTCAATGCATCAGCTCCAAGATTCTACTCAAGAGATAATAACTGTTTTTATTATGCAAGGGGATATTGCAGATATGGAGAAAATTGCAGATTCAGACACAAAATGAATAATTATGATGAAGGAAGAACAAATATTATGGAAAAGTTGGATTTTTTAATGTCAGAATTTCTGGAAATGAAAAGAACAACATACCAGAACAGGAAAGAGACATGGGAAAATCCTTATTATTACCAATATTAAATGAAGGAGAAAACACGCAAACCATCATAGTGATGAATGCGCAGGGTTTAGTTACGAGTAACTCAAAAAGAAAAATAGAGTACTTAGAAGAACTAACCCAAATTGAAAAGAAAATAGATATAATGAATATAAGTGAAACCTGTATTCCCCCAAGAGACTGGGAATGATGATCAAATAAAAGGGTTTCAAACTTATAGATCAGATAGAAAAAATAGGAATCAAGGGGGAACCGCAATATATTGGAAAGACAAAAAACAAGGGAAAAATATATGAGAAATATAGTAACTCAGAATGTGAACTAATAGCGGTAAGAATTTGAATCTGAAAAATTAATGAACATAGTAATATATAGACCTCCTAATACTAAGAGTTTGACTTAATAATAGAAAAATTGGATGATATATGTAGAAATCACAAGGACTGGACTATTCTCCTATCTGGAGACTTCAACTTTCCTTTCGTAGACTGAAAAGAACGAATAGGAGATTGTGGATGTACTTATACATATAAAAAAGAGAGTAATAGTAGTGCAGAAGATAAGAGGCAATTCGAAAAGCTATTAGATATGCTACTAGAATACAACATTCCCACAAATAAATCACCTGCCAACAAGAAAGGAAAATACTTTAGACCTAGTATTTGTGAACGAGATGAAATTATGTTAAAGAAATAATAGTTTAATAATGCGAGTATTTCAGACCATAATGTCATAGAATTAACACCGTCCATTCCAAAGCAAGTGAAAACAGAGATAAGCAAGAAATGAAAAAGTGGGAAGGATATGGAAAATACAACTTCATAAAAATATAAAATGGTCAGAATAGATGAAGAATTAAACAAAGATTGGGATAATATTTTTCGTAAGTGATGACATAAAGGTAAATACGGAGATATTATATAAAATATTAGAGAAAATAGTGGATAAATATATACCGAAGAAGAAAAGTAAACATCAGTCATGCATACCAAGAGACAGAAGGATCTTGTTCCAGAAAATCAGAAAGTGGAAAAAAAGGTCTAGCAAAAAAAAAAAATGCATGGAAAGTTATAGAACTAAAAAGTAAGATAGAAATGCAGAACAAAAGATTATACATCAAAAGAAAATGAAAAACGGGACTTGGAAGAAAAAACCCTATTAAATATCAAGCAAAATCCCAAACTATTATACTCATATGCGAAGAAGATGAATAAAAGAAGAATAGAAATAGGCCCTCTAAGAATTGAAGGGAGATTAACGAATGAAAAAAAGGAAATTTGCAACATACTGGCAGAACGATATAAGAGAGAATTCACCCTAGAATAGATAATGAAGATAATGATATAGAAGTAAGGGATGAAAATAGTGAATATTTAGCTGACATAGATATTAATGAAGCTGATATTGTGCAGGCTATTAATGAAATAAATTAAAAATGGAGGGCCTGCTGCAGTGAGCCTGATGGATAATTCCTGCTAATTTGTTTTGGTTAAAGAAAGTAGTTCATTCTATCGCAAAGCCACTTGCAATATTATTAAGACAAAGTGTAGATACAGGCAAGATTTATGATGAGCACAAATTAGCATATATTACCCCTACTTTCAAAAGTGGATCAAGACTAGAGGCAAGTAATTATAGGCCTGTGAGTCTAACATCACATATTATGAAAGTGTATGAAAGGGTAATGAAGAAAAATATTATGAAACATTTAATAAAAAATAATTGTTTTAATAAAGGACAACATGGTTTCGTACCCGGAAAAAGTACACAAACCCAACTGTTAGTCCACCGTGAGAACATATTCAAAAATATGAATAAAAAAAGCGGAAATGAAACAGATGTGGTTTATTTAGACTTTGCAAAAGCTTTTTGATAAAGTAGACCATAATATATTAGCGAAGAAAATTAGAAAACACAACATCGTGGATAAAGTAGGAAGATGGTTAAAAGAATTTTTACACAACAGAAAACAGATAGTTATTGCAAACGACGAGAAATCGGATGAAGCCAAGGTAATATCTGGTGT
Source organism: Macrobrachium nipponense (assembly GCF_015104395.2). Lineage (NCBI taxonomy): Eukaryota > Metazoa > Arthropoda > Malacostraca > Decapoda > Palaemonidae > Macrobrachium > Macrobrachium nipponense. The sequence continues at coordinate 53,410,751 of NC_087202.1, read as the reverse complement.
GCCGCAAGGTACGGTGTTAGCTGCAATACTGTTTGTTATTATGATTGAAGACATAGACAATAATGTTAAGGATTCGGTAGAGAGTAGTTTCGCAGATGACACAAGAATAAGTAGAGAAATTACTTGTGATGAAGATAGGAACGCTCTACAAAGAGACCTTAACAAAGTATATGAAGGTTGGGCAGAGGTAAATAGGATGGTATTTAACTCTGATAAATTTGAATCAATAAATTATGGAGGACAGAAACGAAAGCTATATGCATACAAGGGACTAATAATGAGACAATCACAAATAAGGAAGCAGTTAAAGACCTTGGTGTGATGATGAATAGGAACATGTTATGCAATGATCAAATAGCAACTCTGTTGGCAAAATGTAACGCAAAAATGGGAATGTTGTTACGGCACTTGCTTCAAACAAGAAAAGCTGAACACATGATTATGCTTTATAAAACATTAGTTCGTAGTCCACTTGAATATTGCAATATGATATGGTACCCACACTATCAAAGGATATTGCACAAATAGAGAGTGTACAAAGGTCCTTTACAGCTAGAATAGAAGAAGTTAAAGACCTTGACTACTGGGAAAGACTACAATTCTTAAAATTATATAGTCTAGAAAGGAGAAGAGAACGCTACATGATAATTCAGGCATGGAAACAGATAGAAGGAATAGCAGAAAATATCATGGAACTAAAAATATCAGAAAGAGCAAGCAGAGGTAGATTAATAGTGCCCAAAACTATACCAGGAAAAAATAAAGGAAAAAAAGGAAAGCACACAGGACATTAATCCACTACGCACCAGCATCGATAATGCAGCGTCTATTCAATGCGTTGCCAGCTCATCTGAGGAATATATCAGGAGTGAGCGTAGATGTGTTTTAAGAATAGCTCGACAAATAAATCTAAACTGCATCCCAGACCATCCAAGATTGGAAGATGCAAAATATACCGGAAGATGTACTAGCAACTCTCTGGTAGACATTAGAGGTGCCTCACACTGAGGGACCTGGGGCAACCCGAACAAGATGTAAGGTCTGTAAGGTAAGGTCTCTCTCTCATGATACCGCAAACATACCTGATTTAATCTCGGAATTTAGTCTTCTAACATTTCATAATTTATGAATACTATGCATGTTATAGTAGTACTTTTAATTTCTGGTAACAACCTCATTATTTCATCTTCTTGCCACAACGGATTCTCTCTCTCTCTCTCTCTCTCTCTCTCTCTCTCTCTCTCTCTCTCTCTCTCTCTCTCTCTCTCTCCAGGAACGCTAGAATGACCTTGCAGGTTGAAATTGACATTTGACGTACATTTAATTCTTCGCATCTCACCGGTTAATAGTTGGAACAAAAGACTAATTATTCACTTTTTGAATACTTAGGTTTGGTAAGAGTTCCTTTGCTTGCATGTGTATGTGTAAGAGCTATGTTGTTTAGGAGAGAGAGAGAGAGAGAGAGAGAGAGATTTTGTTCGTTTTCCAAAGCTTGGAAAGAATTTTCGACAATTAAATTTAACTGTGACGGTGAATATCTAAGCGATTCGAAGGAAAACAGGCACAGAGAGAGAGAGAGAGAGAGAGAGAGAGAGAGTCTGTTCTTTTTCCAAAGCTTGGCAAGAATTTTTGACAGTTAAATTTAACTTCCCCTGAAATATCTAAAGCGATCATTAGGAAAATGTGTGCGTGTGTGTGTGTGTGTGTGTGAGAGAGAGAGAGAGAGAGAGAGAGAGAGAGAGAGAGAGAGAGACTCGCCCCTTATGTCTGCCAGTAACGAAGATAGCAAAGTACTGTATCTCTTTGTAAATGTACAGCGGCATTTCATAAACTATTTATTGGCATCGATTTGGCGCTTCTCGGGAGCGAGTACGCTGGGAAGAAGAAAATGTCAACCGATGATTTATTTACTCAGCAACCTGAGGTAACCAGAGACAAGACACAAGGGATGGATTCGGAGACTTCGGGTCAACCAGGCTCTGTTTCTTTCATGTTATGATTATTAATACTCCTCGCTTACTGTGGAGGTGCGCTTTTGTTTATGTTTACGTTTATTGATTCATTTGTTAATTTATTTTTCATTTCCTTTTCATTAATCTCTTCTCTGTATTTCCTATTACCCTCTGTTACTTCTTTCAAATGAACACCATATTCTTTGGAAGCCTGAATTTGTAGTTGGTGTATTCTTTGAGCTTGTTCAATCATGGTAGAAACAAATCCACAGTTATGTATATTTGCATATATTTAAAGATATATATGTGCAGAAAGGGGACTCGTACTGTTTCCCGAAAGCTGTCTTTACAGATTTATCATTAAGTTAAGGTAAGTATATCCTAGTTTAACCAGACCACTGAGCTGATTGACAGCTCTCCTAGGGCTGGCCGGAAGGATTAGATATTTTTACGTGGCTACGAACCAATTGGTTACCAAGCAACGGGACCTACAGTTTATTGTGGAATCCGAACCACATTAGATCGAGAAATGAATTTCTATCACCAGAAATAAATTCCTCTGATTCCGTGATGGAAGAGCCGAGAATCGAACTTCGGACCGCCGGATTGGCAGCTGAGCGCGAAAACCATTCGTCCAACGAGGAACTAATTCATCTCTAAATATATGTACATATACATAACTGTCGATTTATCTTTCCATTTCAAGACTCATGCCACCATGAGTGTTGTTTAATTGTAATAATAATTTTTTTTTAATCTTTATTCTTATCCTGTTATGGGCGTAGAATAACTCCGACAGTTTCGTAGATAGATTTTCGAAAATAACAAGAGAGTAAGGTCACGTTGGGCAAACAAATGTTTCAAAAGCACCTCAGTGGCGTGGTCAGTATGGTGTTGGCGTGCCACCTCGTTGGCCGCGAGTTCGATTCTCGAGCATTCCACTGAGGTGTGAGAGATGTGTATTTCCGGTGATAGAAGTGCACTCTCCACGTGGTCCGGAAGTCACGTACAGCCGTTGGTCCCGTTGCTGAATAACTACTGGTTCCATGCAACGGTAAAACACCATACAAACAAACAAACAAATGTTTCAAGAGTTCACTTGTTTCACTGTAAATTACCAGCATTCCACGGTCCCTCCTTTGTCCACATAAAAAAAAAAAAAAAAAAATTGCCATGATTCCAGCAATAACCAGTTAATTCTGTTAATTCAGAGTGCTTTGAATATTGGTTTGGTTCGATTATTTGATTTTACGAAATATACGATTATTGTGTTTGTTAATAGTATCATTAGTATTATTAATGTGTTATAAGTTATATTATTATTATTATTATTATTATTATTATTATTATTCATTATTATTATTATTAGTGTTAATATTAATCTAATATGACTTTTCTTTCTTTTACAGGTAAATTATTGTTCATTGCTCGATAGAACTTGTCAGTTGTGATCATGGCAGTAAGTACCTTGAAAAACATTCCGAGGTTGCTTGTGCATATTTATTGCTTATTCGGATGTTTTCTTTGTTTGACTGTTTTTTGTATGAGTTTTTTTGTATAAGTTTTGTATAAGTTTACGAAGTGATGTCATTATTATACATTTTGCCACGAAGGAATTTTTATGTGCCTTGTTTATACGATTGAATTTGACTTCTTTATTTGGAATGATTCTTTAATTTCTGCGGAATTTAGGGGTTTCTTATTGTTGTACGTTCATCATTTTTGTTATTTTAAAGCCTATTTAGTGTATCTTACTTAGACTTTCGTTTGTATCTCTGTATTATCTTTTCTTCCTAAATTTGTCTCGTAATATGTTGTACAGAAGCCACGCACGTTCATATGAAATTCTTTTATTCCGAGCTTTGTTTATTATTGCACCGAGTATATTCTGTGTTTAAGTTCTCTGCTGTCTTTGTTCGGAAGTGATTTTGTTACTTCTTCATT
>NC_087202.1:53339355-53401855 GCF_015104395.2 Macrobrachium nipponense | reverse complement strand
TCTATTCCGTGAACCTAGGATGGCCATGAAATCATTAGGTATAACCAAAGATACTATAGGGTACACAAACATACTCAAGTTAGCCATAATGAGCCGTACCAGGGCGCCAGTAGAGACACCTGGCGGTTGTAATCAAAATTAAAAAGCATGACCTCATAAATCCCAACCAGTGGTGACACGATTTTCCTCATGGCTGACGAAGAGCCGATGGTATTTTTGATATACATAGGTAAAGGATGCTTTAGGATTCCTGTAGGATCTGCAAGAATAGTGTCACATAAATAATAGTGAAGAAAATTGTCTCAATTGTTGTAAAAAAAAAAAAAAATGGTTGATTTATCAAGTATGTTGGTAGAAAAAGGCACCTATTGTCGTTAGTTGGTTTTAGACGTAACTATAAGATTATATAATCAGCTTATTATTGAAAAAATTACTTTTATTCTTTATGAAAAATTTTAACCACGGTAATTGTATACCGAAATAAATTGTATTTGAACGATGACAGTTTTACTCTAAGGTAAATTATATTTAATATATTTTTATTCATATTATCTTTAGCGAGATCTGTTTTAAGCTAAAAGAAAATGCATTTGTATTCATTATATGGATTTGTAACGAGAGCGGTTGGTACCAAGAGTTAAATCCATACATTTTATAATTGAAATGTATATTATATATATATATATAAATATATATATATATATATATATATATATATATGTATATATATATATAGATATAATTAATATATATATATCATATATACTATTATATATATATATTAATATATATATATATATATAATGGAGTGGACTTAGATTTATTTAGTATGCTTTATCTCGAGTTGCTGAGGTAGGTTCATTTATATTCTGCGGGATTCCCGTGGAACAAAAGACCGTCATAATTTAGAAGAACAAGTTCCATGTTGGCCGAGTGCATTTCGCGCGCGGCTACCAATCCGGTGGTCCGAAGTTCGATTCTTGGCTCGGCCAACGCGGAATCAGAGGAATTTATTTCTGTGGGTAGAAATTCATTTCTCGATACAATGTGGTTCGGATCCCACAATAAGCTGTAGGTCCCGTTGCTAGGTAAACCAATTGGTTCCTAGTCAGTCAAAAAATATCTAATCCCTTCGGGCCAGACCCCTAGGAGAGCTGTTTAATCAGCTCAGTGGTCTGGTAAAACTAAGCTATACTTACTTATTTAGAAGAACAGCAAACAATTTAGGAATTGGGTAAGAAAGCCGCCTCGCTTGAATCCCGAAAGCCTGTAAGAGCTCCGACATAGATATCGGCCTAATGGACAGATATTTAAGCTGCAAGAAGCGATAGCTATTAGCCCTTGTGATAACCCCTTTTTATCGGTAATTCCTCGCTGGGAGTGCCCCCCAGGAACCGCCAAAAACCCCCCCCCCGCCCCCCCACCACCCACCCCTCCATCTCTGCTCGGTTCCCCTGTATCCCTTTTTAGGCTTATAGGAGTACACCTGTACGAAAGGGGCCTATAGATAACGATGCGAATAGGAAGGCCTAAGGGGATTAAAGGATATGTATATATTTTTTCGGTTCTTTCCTTCCATTGGAGGCTTTAAAAGCTTCCGTCTCGAAGGCCTCGAAAAGAGAGAGAGAGAGAGAGAGAGACAGAGAGAGAGACTGCAGCGCTCACGTACTGGTAGGTTGTCTTTTCAAGAGAATTCGATTCAGGGTCGACCGACCCGAGCTCGTCCTTAATCTCGTTTTGAGTCGAGGCGAATAAAGCGCGGAGATGCGACGTTTCCGACGATCCAATGCTCCTCGTCCCCTTTTTATAGGGTCCTTCGGAAGGACAATTAAGATAAGTTAGAAAAATGTTTGCTTAATGGTATTTTTACGGCGACGTAAACGTCGATAAAAAAGGTACACACCGCTGGAAGAAGAAGAAGAAGAAGAAGAAGAAGAAGAAGAAGAAGAATAGGTTGAGAAGGCACGTCAGACGAACAGACGAAAACACCAAGATCCTGAGACCATGGAGAATATTCTGAAAAAATGTCGTAATGTCGTGAACTGGCAGGACAAGAGTCATTGGACAGGATAATCATTTGACAGATTGACAGCAGATTGACGCGTCTCCTGAGATAATATCCGACAGAAAAGAACAGGATAGATATACAATTAGGAAGATATACAATTAGGCAGATCGCCAGACACAAGAAAGGTGTCCGCAAGAAAGCTGATTAGTAGGAAGGCAGTCGTCATATTCACAGTCAGCCGGATAGATAAAAATAGCCAGAAAGACGGAAGCCATAAAAAGCAAGTAAAAAATGCGCCGAACTTTCTTCGGAGCGATCAAGTTTCCTGTATGAGCCGCGGCCCATGGAGCTGTCAGTCACACCAGGTGGTGGCCTGTCCTATAACGTTGCCAGACGCACGATTATGGTCTAGCTATGATTTTGAATTAAAATAAAGACTATTGAGACTAGATGGCTGCAATTTGGTATGTCTGATGATTGGGGGATGGACGATCAACATACCAATTTGCATCTCTCTAGCCTCGGTAGTTTTTAAGATCCGCGGGCGGACAGAAAAAGTGCGGGTGGACAAACAAAGCCGACACAATAGTATTTTATTACAGAAAACTAAAAGTCACGAGAGAAGCAAGGCTGTAAGGCTAAAAGGGGGTTCATTCTCAATTCGACAGCGCCATACTGGAAGGAAAGGTCGATCGAAGAGAAAGCAGACTGTAAGGCACTCAGTTGACAGATTCTGGGTTTGAATGTAGATGTGAGGTACGGAGGAAAGGTCTAGAAGTTAGCATATGGGCTGTCAGGCTGTTGGCACACTTGAATAGACAGAATTAAATAGTTTAAGTTGAAAAGAAAAACAAAAAATTGAGAAGAAAGCAGGTTGGCGCATATGTACAGATACATAGCAAGGGCATCGCCCTCAGCAATATGCGTACAGTCTGTCAGCAGTGAAATCACTCGGCTCACCCGATACAGAATGAAATGTCGGTGTACAGTAGCAGCATTTATACATACAAGCAGCTATATTTTTTTTATAGCTACTTTTATAACATGCTGATAAAGAAGCAGTGCTGCGTAGAGTGATGTAAACTAGCAAAACGAATTCGGCTAATTTGTACCTTTAAATAAAAAGCGGGAAAAAATTGGGAATTGACAACAATTTCGTATTATTTTCCTTTGCAGTACCAAGCGACCAATCTTTAAATAATTAATTTAACTTGCTATGTACCGATACACAGTTAGCTGAAAACAAACAGACGGGCTGAAGCAAACAATGAAGGAATGGAGAGGATTATCTACCAGACGTATCACGAAGCCCTTTCTCTTCTGCACCTTCTCTGACGGGCCGTGTCAAGTCAGAGAGAAATTCATTTGATCTCCAGGGTCTACTTTTTGACGATATCCAGACCGTCGAATGAAATCAGTTGGGTCTTTGATTTAATGCTTAAATATACTCCCACCCGACCTGTTCTTGGGAATACATCTCGTTAATTAAATCTCAGGTGAGGCGCATCAGGTGCACGTCAATCCTCCCTTGATCTTAGCACAGGTGTTATAGATCTCAGTGGGGTATGTTATAGACGGGATTGAATCACTGTCTTTGCGCCGAGTCTCTTGTGTTATTTCAGCTTGTCAAGGTCCGCAGTGTAAGACAAGTCTGGCCAAAAGTGCTCATTTATCCACCTGGGAAAATAAAAGCGACCTTTTCATGCGTCCCCCCTTATATTTAGAGGGATTCATGAGCGGGCCAGCAAGTCTATTATTATTCTGCTGAGGTGGTTCTCATCTGTTTTAGCCTGTACCTCCATTAAAGTAAAAAGAAGAGTCATTTGAAATTCTACGCTTCCCCAGATTTCTCCCAGACTCGATGAATTCCACAACACGTCTCGGGCACACGGGCTAGAAACGGGATAAGGTCATTAATCGTAATACGGCTGGACCACCTGTGATTTTACCTGCATTGGGGCGCCATGTCGCAGATGTATATACAGGTACACCTGTGGGTATTGAGGATCTGAAGGCGTCCCTCGTAATCCGAAACCTTTTATATATATATATATATATATATAATATATATATATATATATATTATATATATATATATATATATATATATATATTTTCACTGCAGATTGAAAGGCCAGAGCTACAGGATCACCTTCATGGCTTTCTAATCAGTAATAGCAGAAATACAAATTGTATCGAAAGGCACCGTCACAACTCTTAACTTGGTGTAGTAGATATTGTGATATTAGAGTATCAGAGGATTTATACAGTCTTATATATGAAGCATTAAACGGCTCTCTTCGTATGAATTATTTATTTAATAAATAATAAATAAGTATTCAGTAAACATCAAGTCATTTTTGTTGTACTGTCACTAGTACTTGACGACAATAAACATTCTTTAGCTTCCTGGTTCCATGTTGACTACTTTTTATTATTTTCACTCGAAATCTATGGAACTGTCGTTGTGTTTTTCTTATGCAAACATTTATTATTTTGTAGCTGATGTTAAGGCAACATGTCATCCTCGATTGCTCTTGAAATGTTTGGTCTACGTGATAAATTAACATGAATAACTGGTAAAAGTTAAAAAATAATAATAATAATTTCATTCTCTCTCTCTCCAAGAGGGTATTGTGCATGGAAATTTATATCAGCTAATCCATTCTTCTGGAATGGAAGAAATTACGAATAGCAACAATACAAATCTATTTGGTCTGTAGATCCGAAATTGAAAAAAAATCCATTTGCAGCGAAATAAAACAATTGGATTTATCGCCTTATTTTCCTTTTTGGGGAGTCTCTTGGGAGTCCTTCATCATGAGAAATTTTTCCAATTTAAATTTAAATGATTAATGAGTTAGTCTTTTCTCATTAGTAGCCGATTTTTTTTAGATTTTTTCTTTCTATTTGTGAGTTGACATTGTTGGACATTATTTAATTAATGATTTTTTTAGGCATTTTGTAATGAAGAGTAGCAAAGAGTATTGCGTAGTAGTTTTGGAAGCTATGAGTGTGTTGGGATTTTCTTTTTCTGTCCGTCACGAATGTCTTCTGGGATTTTTTTAGTACTCTTAGACTTGTGTTAGTAATTATTTATTTATTTATGTATTATTTATATATACTTATTTGTAATTTCATAATATAAGAATGCTGATGATGTGTCAGACACAATGAAATCTCTTCCTTTGAGTATGAATCTCATATATTATTTCGGCTTCCCAAGGTCCGCTTGAACAAAGTAAATCCACATCTCTCTCTCTCATCTCTGCTCTTCTGTCTGTGTGTGTGTGTGTGTGTTGTGTGTGTGTAAAGGATTTCATGTGCAAGCCAAATACCCATATTATGATTATAAGTCAGGAGCAAAAGGAGGAAAACGAATTTCAGAGGAAAATTGGAGGAACTAACCGTGAAGAAATAAATCATCCTCCGCTGAAAAGGAAGCTGAAATGTCACTGAACTTTGCTGTGTACATTGGAAACTGGTGGAAATAAAAAATATAGTATGAGCAAAATTAGTTAAGAAATTATAAAGAAAAGTACAAAACGCGCCGAAGTTTCTTCAGCGCATTTGAGTTTTCTGTACATCATATAACCAAGGCCATAGATCTATCTTTCGGTGGTCGCGGCATAAAGCTGTATGAGCCGCGGCCCATGGAACTTGAACCACAGTCTGTCCTATATCGTTGCCAGACGCAGGATTATGGCTAACTTCAATCTTGAATAAAATAAAAGCTACGGAGGCTAGAGGGCTGCAGTATGGTATGTTTGATGATTAGAAGGTGGTTGATCAACATACCAATTTGTAGCCCTCTAGCCTCAGTAGTTTGCAAGATCTGAGGGCGGACAGACAAAGCCGGCACAATAGTTTTCTTTTCAGAAAACTAAAAACTGCCACACACACGTCGCTGCATGAGACGTGGGACACTCCCCTTTGAGCTTAATATAATGGTGACTAAAATCGTAGACAAACAGACGGACAGACAGCTACCCATGGAGGGCACCCGAAGCCTTTGATTCGATTCCACTGACACAGGAGGCACAAGAAGTACATCAGATAAGAGACCAGTATTCCGAGTAAGTTAAAAAAAACAAAGTTTTAGTTATAGATTAGGAATAGATTGTGAAGCTGAAACTAAACTTCTAATTTTGTAGAAACCGGTTCAATAATTTTATTTCGTTGATATCCCAAGATAAGCTTGAAGGAACTTAAGCTCCACAGATGTTCAGAGACTGAGTTCCATTATTCTATAAATACAACGTTAATAGTGAATGTGTATGAGAGAGAGAGGAGCAAGAAAGAGAACCAGAGGTTTTTTCCAGACTTTTTTAATGTGGGGAGGGGTTTTCCCAAAATAATGGACCTATTTTTCTTCTTTAAATGTCATTCCATATATATTGTATATACAGGTTGAAATACTTGAAAATATGAACTTCCAGAACGACTCCCCCCCCGTACAGGCCAGAGAGAAGAGACGTGAGAGAGAGAGAGAGAGAGAGAGAAACTGTTTGTTAGCAAAGAGCTGTGTTGAATTACGGGTTTGCGATTGGATTACATTTGGAAGGTCGGAGTAGACGGATGAACCACTGACTGAAATAACAGCTGATTGCTGTTTGATAGTAAAGGGGGGAATTTTGAGGGTGGAATCACCGGCAAACGCATGCGCATGAAATCGGTTGACGAAGAATGCTTTTGCGGGAATCATATATTGCGTTGCCAGAAGCGGTTGCCATTCCTTTAGGTAAAACGCATGAAATGACTACAAGAAGTGAGAGTACAACCGCAGGTAAGAAGGTTGGCTAACAACGCCTTATGCCAGATTATCGAGTGCTGTGGAGATGTCACTCTGAAGGATTGACCATCTCTCCCTCAGGAAGTCTTCTTGCTTGTGATGCGGAGGAAGTGTTTAAACAGAAGTAGTATTGTTTTTGATTTCTGGAAACATGCATAGAAATGTTCTAAGTCCCTGGAATATGTTGATTAGAACACTAGGTATTACCTGAACTTATGAATGAGTTATGACAGCGTGATATTCGCCTTCATTCAATTTCAAATGTGGGTTTCCAATGTATTATTTTATAATATTTTTATGTCCTTCATAAGATATTTCCTCTATCGTCCTTCAAGATATTTCTGTCTCACTATGAAAAGTTTGTCGTCTCTTTTGCTCTATGGAAGATATTTTGCCTCCCATGACATTTTTTTTTTTTTTTTTTTTTTTTACCATGAAGGAAATAACGTAAGTTACCATTTGTTAAAGTTTTTGTACACTTCTCTTTCTCAAAACTATTAAAAGTTTTGTCCCATCTTCATGCCTTGAATATTTTTAAATCAGTAGAATATTCCCCTATTTATCTTCCCCTTAGGCACTGGATTGTAGTTTCCCTACAATACTCTCTCTCTCTCTCTCTCTCTCTCTCTCTCTCTCTCTCGTCCCCTTTTAAATGGCTTATTTTCCTGCCTCCCTCCGGCCAGCTCTAGTTATTGTCATGGCATATCTGTCTCTATGTCCTGTCTCTCTCTCTTTTCCTTCCCCTCCCTCCCTCCCTCCCTCTTCCCTGATGCTCCTCTTCCTCCTCCATCATGGGCTTTGTGACCATAAAGGTAGAAGCTAAGCTCTTGGCATGTATCACGGGGCACGTAGAAAGCATTGACTGTGTTTGTGCCTCTTGCCAATGCCCTGGATACATATATATTTGGGTGTGTTGTGCCCAGGTGCTTTGAAGGATTTCATCTCCCCTGTTCCCATACGTTTTATAGATAGAGGGGGATTTAAGGGGCCAGATGGGAGATCTATGGAGGGTAACCTCCCCCCCCCCCCCGAAATCTTCTACCAATCTGACATACTCTCCGTCCCCTACCTACCCTTCCCTCCGAGTCGTCGCATTTTATGGGAAGAAATGAATCGGAATTAACGTGTCTCGAAGTGAATGTTTTACGATGCTGTAAATACTGTGTTGGTGAAAGCAAATTTGTTTGTCTAGCTCATACAGGGGCGGGGCCGGTGTCGGGGTTAGGCCTATATTGTAGCTGTTGCAAAAGATCATGATATGCTTCCTTTGCGTTATTACCTTGAATGATTTTTTTTCTTCGTGAAGTAATTATATATATATTATATATTATATATATATATTATATAGCTATATATGCCTAAGTAGTAGTGGTGGTAGTAGTAGTAGTAGTAGTAGTAGTAATAAGAGCATAGCATAGAATAGTCTTCATTAAATCTTATTCAAAGAGTTTCCTCGGTAGAGATATCGTCTTAGAGATACTCAGGAAATCTTCTTCTTTCACTTTAAAATGTAGACTTCATGCAAATAGAATATTGGAAAGCCGTACGTTAGGACTGCTACAGGTTATAGGCCTAGCTACGAGTTATTATGCAAATCTTTATATGCCTATACCATGTACATTAGGGGTCTCCTACCGAAGAGCGAAGGTGAGCTGACATTATCATAAAAGCGCTTTATTTGTTTACATGCGCGCTCGAGAGAGAGAGAGAGAGAGAGAGAGAGAGAGAGAGAGAGAGAGAGAGAGAGAGAGAGAGAGAGAGAGAGATTTGTTGCTAAATGAATTCAAACGTAAACAAATGATGAAATGTTTTTTCTTAAAGCAATAAGCTAACGAATTGGACGAGAGAGAGAGAGAGAGGGAGAGTTTGTCGTATTACGTTAATTTGTTTACATACTAATTTCATAAAGAAAATATTCTGACTTTGTCTTTATAAAGCATTAAAAATAGACATCTGCTTAAAGAAATTAATTTAACAGCTACGTTGATACATAACTTTTCGATAAAGGTAAAATTGTTATTATTATTCTGTGGTTACGGAATCTCGCTGTCCTTCGTGAATTGTTTGTGTGACCTGTTTTTGTAACGGACTCAACGTTCTAATTTTAGTGAAAATAATAATGATGGTAAAAATAAAAATAAACTTCATTTCGGGTCAGGTACACACGCAAGTATCTCATTCTCGTTGTTAAACTCATTTCATTTATTTAATATTTTACAAATTATTTAAATTTGGGATTTTTTCTTGTGATTATATACGCTGGTAGGATATGTATCATTATCTGGACAAGAACATTTTAAAATACGAAAATCTGTTTCTATTATCTTTTCATCAGGCATGAAGAATTGTGTGTGTGTGTGTGTTTGAAAAGTATACTTTTTTCATTGAAATTATTCATGTTACTGTACAATCGAATGCAAACGGCGTACTTGTGAAGAAATATTATTTTTATGAAATGAAATCTTGAAATTACTCTTAGTACAGAATTCATACTATTTTAAATGGAACGTAATCTATTGTGATAATATTATTACTGACTACCAGAGTTGAATATTTTTCTTTTGGGCTTCATCTATAAATAATTAAACTCTTCGTCGTCCTTCCCTGAATTGTAGTATCCTATTAAAGAGGCATTCCTATGTGACAGTTAGATGAATCTATCCTTGTGTTAGCACAGCCCCCTGCCAATGCGTTACTCTGATTTCAACTAAGACTAAGTTGCAGTGCTGCTATGAAGAATGGCGTAGCCCTTTTGGATAGATATTTCGATGGATAATAAAAATATAGTTATGATGAAGATAATTTTGTTTTTTTTTCTGCTCATCTCTTTCCATTCTTGTTGTGTGCATAGAGGCAATATTTCACCTGAGAATATTTTCTGTTTCTTCATGTTTCTATCTAGAATGGATACAACAGCACCTGACAGTTGCCACAGCAATACATTTGTTTGGTGCAGCACAGATCTGAGTTATGGTGGCCCCTTTTAGTTGGTGCCGCAGTGCGTTCTCAGTTTTTTCTTAATACCAGTTTGCTGCTACAGCAGCATCTTTTAATCTTCATTGTTTCAACTTTTTATTGCTTTGGTCACTCCTTTCTTTTGTTCCTGCCACACCTTGTGTTGCTAAAGCAGCTCCTTTAAGTTCCTACTGCCAAACTTTTGAGTTGTTACAGCCGATTAGTTGCTTCAGATGCACTCTTAGTTACTGCAGCCATGCCTTTGAGCTGCCATAATCACACACCCACTGGAATTGCACCAAACACACTTTTAAATTGCTACAAATCACACTGTGAAGTGTTACGGCAGCACCATTAACTGCAACCACATTTTGTAGTTGACTGGTGAAACATTTTTGAGATTGCTACAGCCACAGCTTGTAGGTGTATAACCAAAGCATCTTTGAGTTGATACATCCACATTTTGTAGTGTATGACCAAAGCATCTTCGAGTTAATACATCCACATTTTGTAGTGTATGGCCAAAGCATCTTCAGTTGATACATCCACATTTTGTAGTGTATGGCCAAAGCATCTTCAGTTGATACATCCACATTTTGTAGTGTATGGCCAAAGCATCTTCGAGTTGATACATCCACATTTTGAAGTGCTGAACCAAAGCATCTTTGAGTTGCTACAGCCACATGTTTTATTTTACTACTGCGGCTTGTTTGAGTTGGGAAATCAACGACGACAACGGCCGCCGTCCGCGAATTCCTCCTAACCTGTAGAATTGGTCAGGCAGTCGAGTTACGGATTGGTTAGCTTTGCCAGGAAGGTTGTATATCTGTCTCGTTTGGGAGTGAGGGGGAAGAAGGGAGGGGGTAAGGGGATGGGAGAAGGTGCAGAGAGGTTAGGGAGAGAAAATGGAGCAGAGTAAGTATTGTTACTTGTTATATATAGGCGGGAACCCGCACACTCTCACTACACTCAATCGACAAATGTATGTATCCGGTTGGTGGAAAGGGGCTGGTGGACACTGGACGAGAGAGAGAAGAGAGAGAGAGAGAGAGGAGGGGGATGGCTAAGAGACTTGCTTGTGTGCACGAGAGAGCTAGAGACACGAGTGTAAGGTATTGATACTGAATTTGAGAAGGAGGGTTTGTAGTGGGGATGGGTGGGGGGGGGGGGGGAGATGTGGCAGGCTAGGGTTCATAATAGAAATGAAATGGGGTGGGGCGGGAGCGAGTTCTGAAGTTGTTATTGGTTGTGAGAGAGTGAGTGGGGCGGGAGGCGGGGGGGGGCGAAGGTATCTTTCTGGGTGCATGGGAGTTTTGTTGGCTGGACACAAGAGAGTAAACAAACAAATTGCAGAAAACTTGAAGTGTTTAGGGAGGTATGAATATCGACTGAATTTATAAAGATTATGAAATAAAGGTAAGACACTCTCTCTCTCTCTCTCTCTCTCTCCGATAAAGACAGTAATATCTGATAAAAGTTCTCCGTTCAGTTTTTGACTAAATGTTCAGTTCAGCTAATGTGTTTATATCAACACGCCCACAGAGACGAAACACACACACACACACACACACAACACACGCACAAACACATATATATATATATATATATATATATATATATATATATGTATATATATTTATATATATATATATATATAAGTATATATATATATATATATATATATATATATACTATATATATATTAATTTACTTAGTAATGTAATATAATCAATATCGCCACATAAATCCTGACAAAATAATTCGCACTTTTGCTTTTATGATCTCTTAATTGCTTGAACAGATTGTCTGTTTTTGCATGATTACTTATTTTCCTTTATTCGCTTAGAAAAAAAAGAAAAAAAGAAGGAGCTATTTCGCGTGCTTTCATCGCTTATTTATACCAGACGTTGTTCACATTTTTCGTTCTGCATTTTTGCGCGAAAAGTTTATGCGATTTGAGTGTCGTTTATTTGCGATAAACGTTGTTTGCTTTATTGTTTTCGTGCTGGAAACTGTTTTTTTTTATTTATTTATTCTTTTAATTTTTGTTTTGGTAAACAAGGCATTGATGCCGCCGGCTGTTGTCCCTCACTGCAGAAGCAACTTGTCTGATTGAAGGCGATTTAATGAATTCAGCTCGCGCTGATTTATTTTCTCTCGGTCGCACAATTAATAACGATTGTTGTTTTAATTGTGCATTGTTTGAATTGCTTTGGGGAAGGACTTTTATTTGTGTTCCTTCTATTTTTTCTTTTTTTTATCTTCGCTTAATTGTCTGCTCCACGGCGGTAAGTGTTTACCGGTTTTCTTTTTTGTCTAAATTAGTCGAGCCTTTATTGGCACAAAATATTTTTATTAATTTACGAAGTCAATAAGTAAATAAACGAAGTGGGAACGTAAACAAGTATTTACTTGGAGCCGGAAAACGTTTGTGGTTTGTATATATTATATACTATATATATTATATATATATATATATATACTATATATACTATATATATATAGCATATATATATATATATATATATATATATATATATATATATATATGTATGTATGTATATATATATATATATATATATATATATATATATATATATATATATATATATATATATATATATATAGAGTATGTCTTTTATGTGTGCAAACATGGTACCTGGTTATGTACCAGTCTCATAAATAAATAGCCTAGAATATAACTTTATAATGACGTTTTTGGATTGTGCGCATGCAATGTGACATAGATTTATTTAGTAGCTTGTAAGTTGTTGTGCATCGTCGCAATAGCTAGCTAGCTTCAACCGCCTATAATGCTCTCACTGCGAGGAAGGCGTGTGAATGAGCTTCTCAGGATAAAAAAAAAAAGCTATATGCGATTTAAAAAAAAAACTCGCCAAATGTACACGAATACGCTTTGCTTTACCCTGTCATTTTCGATTTGGTTAGCCCATGCCATATCGGCTTTACCTTTATGAGCGAATAAACGTGCTCTAATTTGAAACAGTTTTTTGAGGAGGCCCGAGGCGGGAGATTCCTAACGTAAGTTAATGCAGTTATGGGGTTAGATGACATTCCCTTTCCTTACTTGATTAATTACTTTTCCTATGCTGAATATGTTTTGAGCGCTATACATTGCCTCTCCTCCATCAGTTTTCTTATGGAGGACGTGACACATGAAGTGTGTATTAAACAGGAGCTGTGTATGGCGATGTTATTTTTCTCCTGTAGCAATGCGCTGAATTTCCTATAATTTAAAGCCCCACTTAGGAGTCGTTAGTTCAGAATATTTACCTTCAGGATTCCCGTCCATCTCTTGATTATCTGTTTGTATCAATCTGGGCTAGGTATTAGACGGGTATTTACCCATCACATGAGACGTGCAACTTCAGAATGTCTTTCGATAAGACCATCTGGGGAATGAAGAGAACCTTCAGCCCTTTCCGTCCAAGTGTCATATGGCCTTCTTCGCTTGGTTAAATGCTCTGCAAGATGCGGGTAATCATTCCGGCAGAGCCTTGGCAGGTCTGCTCTTAATTAGGCTTCTGTGTAGCAGCCGTATTAGTAAACCAAATTCAGTTTTGAGCCTGCTGAATAATGCCGGTGCTAAAATTAAAATCTATCTTTACTTCTATTAATGAGAATATTGCTTATTTAAAGGCTTTTGTTTTGGTACTGATTCTCTCTGCTAAGGGTAGAGGAGTTTATTTCCATGTGGAAGAAGGGTTGCTGGTGTGTTAATTACAGTTGATTTTAGCGTTATTTTGAAATAGAGACCGCGAGAGGCAAAGACCAAATTCAAGCTCCATACCGGAAAAGGAATTATTTATTTCACTTGTTATGCGGCAGTAATATTCCTGCGTTGATTGGTGTCAAAGTGTTATAATATTAAGATCATTCGTTCAGAGTTTGGTTAGTTGAGTTAGCTAACACATCTCGTTCTGGGCTACTGGTGGCTAAGTAAGAAATATACCTATAAAGTGAATTATTATGTAAATTATATTTCTGCCGTTGTTGTTCAGGGCTGAAGTATTGAGGTCATGAACCGTTACTGATGGCACAACAGCATCGGCAAACAATAAATACAAGGGGATGTGCATTAATGTAATTGCTACACTATTTCTCTTTCGCTTCTGACAACGGCTGAGGTTCAGTGGACAACAGCTGCACCTTTGTCAGTATGAACGCCATCTGAGAGGGGCGGTGACAATCGTGATTTTCGTGTGTGCTGATTTCGATAATTTCCCAGTTGTGCTTATCTATGTCTTATAATGATATTGATGACGTTCATGTGTATGAGACGTGCATGAAGGTGCGATATTGCTCTACCATGCACCTCTTCAACTTTTTCTTGAAATAGTGACGATGATTTGAGTATGGACTTTTGTGTATATTGATCGTGTCAGATAGTCATGGCGATGACTTTAATGTTATTGTTTATTTCATCCCTCTTCCTCGTTATTTCTCTATGGAAATAAGTAAATTCTACAAAACAAAATGATAATCGTACATGATAATTACTTCGTGAGTGTAATCATTTGTACATTTTCAGCCTGAGCGGTATTTCACCCAGAAAAATGTTTGATAGCTGATGTATTTTTTCGTATTTTTTTTTTTTTAACTTGGGCCAACTTCTGTATCTTCAGTTTAAAAAAAATGTTGGTAGTATTTATAAATCAGCCTTTTCGATATCTTCTTGAAAATAGTGAAGATGATTTCAGTATATTTTTCCATCGACCCATTTTTTTTTCATCTTCAGTATGGGGGAAAAAAATAGTAATTATGATTTTAGTCTATTTTTCCATGGACCAATGGTGATTTTTGTATAATCTTTCCATCGACCCATTTCGCTATCTTCAGCATAGCAAAATGAATTAAAAAGTGCTAAATTCTACAGTCAAATAGAACCTTGTTTTACCAACGAAAATTAAAATAAATACA
Source organism: Macrobrachium nipponense (assembly GCF_015104395.2). Taxonomy (NCBI): domain Eukaryota; kingdom Metazoa; phylum Arthropoda; class Malacostraca; order Decapoda; family Palaemonidae; genus Macrobrachium; species Macrobrachium nipponense. Next base: position 53,387,159 of record NC_087202.1, on the reverse strand, counting down.
CTGTATGTTATTAGAAATCATTTTTCTGTGCTGTTCAGCATATACATTATTTATTTTATATATTTTCATTCTAATAAGTAAATCATAAATATCCTATCCTAAAATACCTGTATCTTTAACTCATCGCGAATCACCTTTTTCAGACCTTTTTACGTTCTTCCATAGACCTTTCCTAACCCCCCAACAAGAACTACAACAACAGCAAAGTAGTTTGTAGGCTTACTTCCCGAGTAAGCGAAGATAGTAATGATGTTATAAGTATATTTTCCACAGCCCCATTTCGTTATCTTCAGCACTGGAGAAAATCGTGATGAAGATTTAGTATATTTTACCGTGGCCCCATTTCTTGATCTTGATCGTAGGAAGAAATAGTGGTGATGATTTTTCCAATTTTTTCTCCATCGACCCATTTCGTTATCTTCTTCACAGGAAAAAAATAGTGATGATGATTAATGTACGAATGTACCCTACGGTGTATTTTCCCCTCCATCGGCCCTTTAGTGTTGTTAGTTTCTGTCGGAAGAAGGACAAGAGAAATAAATTGGTCCGGTGTTCAACTGTCACGTGAGTCGGTCCGCTGTTATAAATCACGGTCACTTTTTGGTGTTTGGGTATGCCAGGGGCTTGGGGAACGCAACCTACCCAATTAGGTCCCTAATTTTGTTGTTCTCTCTCTCTCTCTCTCTCTCTCTCTCTCTCTCTCTCAATCTTAGTCAACATGCGTAGATTTAATTAATTTTATTTCTGACATGTTAGATTTTACACACAAATACCGTGCAGATTTGCTTTACCAAGTAAGGAGACAAGATTCTCTCTCTCTCTCTCTCTCTCTCTCTCTGTACATTACTGCATTTCCAAAATCCTTATCCCCTCCATCTTAGCCCCCTTCCTTGTCGTCGTCTACCTCCCAAAGTTGTGTAAATGGCACGAAGGTGAGGGAGATTAGTCAGCTTCGTACCCACTCCTCTCTCTCTCTCTCTCTTCTCTCTCTCTCTCTCTCTCTCTCCCTCTACTGACCTCGCACCCACCGCCCTGAAAGACAGGAATCCTTGAATCCCGGACTGCCATCCTTCTTAGTATCCCAATCCTAGACACTTGGGCATCAGATTCCCGTAGAAACGCCGAAGGATCTGTTTACATTCGTCCTGCTTATGGGCAAATCGTACGTACGTGAGGTGGGGATATTTGGTATGTTTTTTCTTCTTCTCCTTTTTAGCTGTCCGTTCACCTCGGGCATATTTCAGGCTTCTTGGCGAATGATTTAGGACGGAAGGTATACGTTTTTGTCTTAGTCTTTTCCTTTTCCAGATTCTTCTGTTTATCTAAGGTTGGTTGGTTGGCTGTCCATATGCCAGCTCGGGCTCTTACTCTAACAGCAGACCGTCAAGATCTGTGGACCGTTATATATATATATATATATATATATATATATATATATATATATATATATATATATATATATATATATATATATCAGTCGATGCAAGGTGAAGGACAATCCTTTATTCCCATTATTTGTACTTTATTGTCGCGACGTTTCAAGACATAAAAGTCCCATTATCAAGTTAAAAAAAAAAGATAAAACAAAAGTTAAAATCATAAACTCGGAATACATACTAAAAGATTAAAAAGTTTACAAATATAAAAAGCAAGTACAAGAGTAGGGAGGAGTCAATACCATAAGGTGCTGTAAGCACAGACCGAGTGACAATTCGGGCCGGGTCAGCTTCGACTTGAACTCACGAGAGATACAGAGGTGTTGAGAAGACTGGGTGTTTAACTGCGGAACGAGTTGTTTAATGAAAAGTGATTCTAAAATAGCTAAATGATGTTCGTTAGGGGATTGGCCTATAATTTTAAAATCTTTGTAATTCAAGTCATGTTTACATTTCTTTAGCTATTTTAGAATCACTTTTCATTAAACAACTCGTTCCGCAGTTAAACACCCAGTCTTCCTCAACACCTCTGTATCTCTCGTGAGTTCAAGTCGAAGCTGACCCGGCCCGAATTGTCACTCGGTCTGTGCTTACAGCACCTTATGGTATTGACTCCTCCCTACTCTTGTACTTGCTTTTTATATTTGTGAAACTTTTTAATCTTTTAGTATGTATTCCGAGTTTATGATTTTAACTTTTTGTTTTATCTTTTTTTTAGCTTGATAATGGGACTTTTATGTCTTGAAACGTCGCGACAATAAAGTACAAATAATGGGAATAAAGGATTGTCCTTCACCTTGCATCGACTGATGTCTACTGGTTGATAGAACCGCCTTCAATTTTAACTGTATATATATATATATATATATACATATACATATATATATATCCATACATACATACATACTACATACATACATACATACATACATACATACATACATACATACATACATACATACATACATACATACATATACACACGCATTGTCTTCTTTAATTGGATGCCGCTAGGTTATTAAACCTCCGGGATTAAATAGGAAAGAAATGCTCTCTTACCAGATTTTCACTCCATTGTGTCGCGAGAGCTGTCGTTTTTGTTTTTCCGACATCTGCAGGAACATGGGTCTCAAAGGAGCATTCTTCATCTTGGCCAACCCTAGGAAATGTGATTTGTTGATTGGGTTCTCTGGCAGATATTTTATCAAGCATATAACCTCACTGTTTGGGTATCTTAATAGTCGGTGTTAGTACACTTGTCTCATGGCCTCCTTACGTGGGCCCCTTGGGGTATATGGCACGTGTGTGCCCCTGGGAGTCTCGGGGTCACGTTCAAGTCGCCAGTGCCCCTGTCAAGGCATTCTTTTTCCTTTTCAGCCGTTTTATTGTTCTTTATGTTTACGTAGTAGCCGAGTACAACGGTCCGGCCTATTGTAAATATCGATGGAACAGCCAATTTATTTCTTGGCTGTCGTTGATTATGGCCTGGGAGTCGAACTTAACTCGCGAACGAGTTGGCTATCTCTAGCGAATCGGGATCAGAGATGGCAAAACCAGCCAGAAGATGCTGTTGTTGTTATTGTTGCTGTTACCTACGTTGACTCAGAAGTCGTCTGTCCAGGTTTTCTTCCAGGATTCCAGGGTGTGGTCCCTGGACGCACCGGCGTCCCCCCCCCCCCCCCCCCCCCCCCCCCCCCCCCTCCCTACCTCCATTCCGAAGACCTGGCCCTTCCCTACTACCTCCTGTACACCATCTCTCGGGGTATAAATACGTGGAAGGGGGTACTGGGGTACTGTTACACATGTATTTGCATAAAAGAAAAAGGGAAATTCAACTTGCAGAATTGCACACTTTTTACTATCTTGGTTTTACAAGCTGTTCGCGTTTCGATGTCGTGTTGTGATTGTAAATATTGTGTTAAGAGGATTCAGTTTTTTTGTAATGTAATTTAATGTCTTTTCAAAGGGCTTTATGCTAATATAACGAGCTGTTCGGAATATTTTAAAGGGTTAAATGTTGATTCGAAAAAATATTTTAGCTACAAAAAACATGTACAGTTTTCAAGGATTTTATTTTAATTTATATTGATTAACCGTAAATATAAAAACATTTAGCATGATGTCTACAAATCGTTGAATAATCATAACTTCCTTGGTTTTGAATGAATTCATTTGGATAGTTTTAACGAAAGTATTATTCGAATTGTCATAAAAATCTTGTTTTTAATTTTCATAAGGCGATATTAATTATACAATAATAGACTTCATGAAATATTTTGTGAAATTGCGTTGCCATAACAGTATAAGAATTAGACCTGTTCCATTTTAATATTATATAGCTCGGTTAAAGCCAGATGAAAGTAAACTTTAATATAAGATGTGTTTTAGATTTTGAATTGAAAGAAGCTGAAAAAAATACGAACTTCACGTCAGCGATCGGAGAAGGCAAATTTGAACCCTTCGAAGTCGTGACTTGGGTCTCATTTTGATGTGACTCACCTCGAGTAATCCCAAACGCTAAAAAAAAAAAAAAAAAAAAAAAAAAAAAAAAAAAAAAAAAAAAAAAAAAAAACGAGTGAAAAAAAAAAACGGAGTGAAAAAAAAAAAAAAAAAGTTGTTTATTCAAGCGTCGGGTAACGTTATCCTAAAGTCTCGCCTTCTTTCCTTCAATTTAGTCCGTCGACTCGAAAAACCAGGGAGGTGTTGTTGTGGCCCTGGCTTTGCCCTAATACCGAAGGAGAATTGAATTGTCCAGAGATGCTATCTCTCTCTCTCTCTCTCTCTCTCCAGGGTATGGTAACGCTAACGAATGTTGACACAATTCATATCTGGGAACGTGTTTCATCATTAGCATTATGGCTTTCCAAGTTAAAAGCGAGATCAACACTTACAAAGGAAGACAGTGGGGATGAAATTTTTTATTTACACTGGATTATGGGACATGAAAGTGCGGCATGCAGATTCAAGGAAGTCAAAAATACTGCCAAAATACTCATATATTCTCTCTCTCTCTCTCTCTCTCTCTCTCTCTCTCTCTCTCTCTCTCTCTCTCAAATCAAATGCTGGTCAGTCAGTTTTAGAGATAATAACAAAATGAGAGAGAAGGGAAAGAAGAGAGAAAAACCACAGATGCTTGTTCAGTCCTCCATCGCAGTGCATTACATGAAAACGGGATGGCCTCGGTGAGGTAATCCTTAAGTGCTCTTTAAGTATACGTATCCGGTGTATTTTCATGTTTTTGGCTGATTTGGGAATTAAGGTGGGGGAGGTCCGTGGAAGGCCTTTGTCCTTTTCTCAATATCATGTAACCTATGTCCTTTTATCTATATCATGTAACCTATGTCCTTTTCTCATTAAATTATTATCAAGTAACCTATGTCCTTTTGTCAATAACTTATTATCACGTAACCTATGTCCTTTTCTCAGTATCATGTAACCTATGTCCTTTTCTCAGTAACTTATCATCACGTAACCTAACGTAGGTTAGGATGTACCCTTGTAAGTATGTATCTACAAATTCTGATGTTACAGTAACATCTACCGAAAGTGCTATACACAGACAGGTTGAAAGGATAAATACTACACTATAATCTCTCTCTCTCTCTCTCTCTCTCTCTCTCTCCGTCTTCTAAACGGACGGCGGTGGCGGTTTTGTTTGGAGGAGAAGGCGTGGTTGTGGTTCTGTCCGTCCGACCGACTGACTTTCTTTGACAGGTGCTCCTACAGAGATACTGTCATGCCACGGAGAGAGAGAGAGAGAGAGAGAGAGAGAGAGAGAGAGAGAGAGAGAGAAAGAGGATGGCTACGCAGCTCAACCTATGCCTGTTTCTACCGAAACGGAGTAGGGTTTGGACAAGAAAAATACTTCACCTGTATCTTATTCGCACTTTACGCTGAATCAGATTAAGATTCTTGTAGAAGTACAGAGAGGATTAGAGATAAATAAACAATCTGGTAGGCAAATAAAAAAGAGAGATATCTAAATGTATGAATATGTATATAAGCAAACAGATTTAATGATATAAAGCGAAAGAAAAAAAAAAAGACTTCAGCAGCGTCCGTACCTCTTCGTAAACACGAAGAGAACATTCGTCAGCACCACTTTGCTCTTCAGTCTTCTCTTCCCTCCCCATTCGCCTCCCCCTCTCCCTCCTGTACCCATCCGGCCACTTTAACCCCTCCCCCCTTTCCTCTGTTTATATTGCTCCCTTCAGTCTTTCCTTGCATGCACTCCAGCGCGCTCAGGATATTAAAACTCACTACGTAGATCCATCACTTTATTGGTAGTCCTTCTCTTGTTTATTCCGAAACTTTTGATACTTATACAGTATTAGGCGTGATAGTCTGTGAATTACTGTTCAGTAGCAGGCAGAACAAATTTATACTTACATACGAAGGTAATATTGTATAATATACTTTTAATTACCAAACCTTCGCAATGTTATACCCAAATTCCAGGTAGGTAGTTTATTTCAAAGCCTGGTGATTTATCAGTGTATTTTGTATTGTCTCTAATGTCTTCGTTCGGTATCTGTAGGTGACCACGAGCTGAGGTGAAATTTATGATTTTATTATATTATTATATGACAGATGCGTGATGCACATAGGCTTACTTTGAATGATAGGACTTCTCAGCGATCGGTAGCCCAAAAGATTGAGCTCTTCTGCCGAGGGTCACACGTCACGCCGATTAACGCCCCATCGACGGCCTGTGTTTATAAACAGATCCTTAATTATCCTTTGTTTTCCACTCCAAGTGAAATGGTAGTCTCTAGATCATTAGTGAAGACTTCAGTTGTTAATGACCTCTTGGAAGGTTTCATATATCAGGGGATTGTAATAGCGGGCGATTACGCCGAAGAATCTTTGTGTTGCGGCCGATGTCTTGTTCTCTGGGTTGATGTTTCTCTGGTTTGATGTAGAAAAGAGAGGGAGGAACCAATTTCGGACTGATTAAGAGTTACGGTGGAAGCGAAAGAATATGATCGATGCGAAGAGGAAGAACTATTTGACATGCGACGATGAGCTAATGAAGTGTATTAATGATTATACATACAGGAGACTGCTCGAGCGTTTTTACCCAAGGAAATTAGCATTATTACAAGACAGACGAGATGTAGTAATTAAGTTGCTGATAAAGCCTAAATATTAAAAGAATTGTGGTGATTAGTCAGAGTAATAAGATAAATATCTATTGAGATTGATGATGGCATGGCAATATTATTATGTTTAAGGATTACAAAATATTAGTTTTAATAATATCTCTATCCAACTGCAAAGAAGATAAAAGGGATTTTAAGAATTACATAGGCTTAGATATTAACTTGTATGGAGGAGAAAGATAGCAATTAATAGTCAAAGAAAGCAGGAATGATAGACCACCGTAGCTACAGTCAAACGAATATTTTGTGAGAAAAGTGCAGAGTCAAAGATAAAAGCTGTATGCTTCCTAAATAAACCTAGAAAAAGCTTTGGATACAATTAATTACGATTGTGAAGTTGGAGCATACAGGTTGAAAGCCGAGCGTGTTCGAAAATATGTAGACCAGGGAGTGCCTTTGTATCTCTTCCGAATACTACCGCCGTTGGTCCTGCGTGTCGTAAAAGGCGACTTCAGGGACAGCTGCTGCCTTGCAGTCTTACTTATTAATAAAAAGCTAGGCCCACTGCCAATAACTGTGTTAACTGTTGCCTTGCAGTCTTACTGAAAGGCTAGGCCCACTGCCGATAACTGGAAAAAGCTGCTTTGCAGTCTTACTGAAAGGCTAGGCCCACTGGCGATATCTGTGGAAACTGCTGCCTTGCAGTCTTACTGAAAGGCTAGGCCCACTGTCGATAACTGTGGAAACTGCTGTCTTGCAGTCTTACTGAAAGGCTAGGCCTACTACTGATAACTGTGGAAACTGCTGCTTTGCAGTCTTACTGAAAAGCTAGGCCAACTGCCGATAACTCTGGAAGCTTCTGTCTTGCAAGTGGACTTTTTAGTCAAAGGTCTTTGTCTCTGGTTTTATGTAAAAGTGATTCTTACATGTGCTTGTCGTGTCTTCATGGCTGTGTAATTTTCTTATGTACAGGATGGTAAGAAAAGATACGGAAAGGACACATGATGAATATGAACGTTTATGGTATAAGAAAAGGACCATGATAGAAGAAGGGTGATATGGCTGATAGTGTCAGATCGCGACAATGAAGAGAAAATTCAGTACCGGTGAAATTGTTCAAAGGCATATGAAAATGAACTCAACTCCCCCCCCTCCCCCCCTCCCCCCCTCCCCCACCCCCTTCCATAACTTAATTATAGAACAAAACCACATCCACGGTTATTGTACCAATGTTGCTTGCTCCTGTATCGTTAACTTTAGAATTTAGATAATATTAACGATAGTGAATATAATGATAGTAGGAGCAAATGGGAAAAACGCTGTTATCATTTGACAGTAGATTAAAAACTAGCCGTAACTCTGCGATGGTTGTTTAATTCGGGTTATGAACCGGAACTTATTGCTCGGTTTAATGGCCACCGCGCACGCATGCACAAATATTCCCAGTAGTTTTACGGTTTTAATACGAAAAAAGAGACTGACGGGGTTTTTATGCATTAACTATTAGACACCCTCTGACGTCAGAACAGCATTGGACGTCAACGCCTGTGTAGCCCAGGTCGAAATCTAATCGAAAAGTTTTAGATTCTGAAAGAGCGGCCAAACTTTTACTTTAGTAACTTATGTTAATTTTTTTTCAAACTTGGTTTGGCCTTTATAACCCCCTTTGATCCATCTTCTTAAGAGCTTCTTCTGTTAAATCTGATTTCGTTTCAGCTAGGTTATCCAGCATGGTTTTTTCTTTTATCAATATGAATAAACTTGCTATCCTTAACATGATTTTTTCTATTATAAGATAGTCAGAATCGTGGGAAAAAACGTGTAATAATCATAAGAATAATTATTATTATTTTATGAATGATAAAAATAATAATGATAATATAAATAAGTACTCTTCTTTGTGTCGTGTTACTATTTTCTTAATAGTTAGTGCATTCTACTACGAGTTTTAATTAAAATTTTCATGATAGTGCGTATGTTGTGTGTATCTTTTCATGTGTATGAGTGTTTATACGCACAGTACATCTCATATACACCAGTTTACCAAAGAATGCGTAAACACAACTTTCCGACCTATAGGCTGTTCTGGTGAAGCTAGTGTACAGCATCACCTGGCTTTACGGCTGATCGGGATGGTTTTGTTATGGAGGTCTCACCCAACGAAAGTATCCCGGGAAAGGAGGGGTTGTGTTTGTGTTTGTGTGTATGTATACGTGTATGTATTGTATAGGGCGCCTTTATCTGTAAAATGGTTGTGCGTGTGTGTGTGTGCTCGTCGGATATGTTTGTTTGTGGGATGACATTTAATGGGGACGTTGGCTGGTTCAGACTTTTCTTCACTTTTACTTTTTTTCTTTTGGAGAGAGAGAGAGAGAGAGAGAGAGAGAGAGAGAGAGAGAGAGAGAGAGAGAGAGAGAGAACACAAGGATTTTCAATGATTTCCTCATAAAAGATGAACTAGAGAACGAGAGAGAACAATGATTTTTCCTAACAATATTAAGTAAAATATGAATTGCAAGTATCATATTGATGTGCTTGCTTTAATGTGATTGGCTCTGGAGCGACTTCCCTTTTATAAACAGAAGTTTCATTATCTCCAGCTTATCAAAATTATAACAGTTTGTGATTCACAAAAGAGTGAATTTTGCTATGTAAGCGAAAAAAGAAAAAAAAATTGCTTTCGGACGCACTTCAGTATCATTTTATGAAAATTGTCACTTTTATTTTATAGTTTTCAAAGTAGGAGAAAGTGCCTCAGTGGTGTGGTCGGTATGGTGTTAGCGTACCACCTCGGTAAACGCGAGTTCTATTCTCGGGCATTCCATTGAGGTGTGAGAGTGTATTTCTGGTGATAGAAGTTCATTCTCGACGTTGTTCGGAAGTCACGTAAATCCGTTGTTCCCGTTGCTGAATAACCACTGGTTCCATGCAACGTAAAACACCATACAAACAAACAAACAACCAAAGTGTAAGAGCAGTTAATATATCTTTTTCATTGACACATCTGTCTTATATTTCACATTCTAACTTCAATTTATTAATTTTCTCATTCATGGAGAACATTACGAAATGCCATGTCTACAATTTTTAGGTAATGATGTAATATAGATAGGTATATAATGTATATATATACGCATATATAATATATATATATATATATATATATATATATATATATATATATATCTATATATATATATATATATATATATATATATATATAATGTGTGTGTGTGTGTGTGTGTGTGTGTGTGTGTATATATATCTATATATATATATATATATATATATATATATATATATATATATATATACACATACAAACATACATACTTACATGTGTGTATATATATAAACACACAAAACCGACGTTAGTAACAGCTTTGATATACCCAAAGGAGAAAATTTTCTCGGAACCCTTTAAATAATACATCCAGTGTTTGAAATAGAGGATTGGCTAGTGGGATGGGCTCTCAAAGAATTTACCTCTTAGGATAAGACTGTCCTTGTACGTAGACGTGACGTTTGTACCTAATGGCTTCCTAAGAACAGACGTGATCTTTGGAATAATAATAATAATAATAATAATAATAATAATAATAATAATAATAATAATAATATTAGAATTTTTATTGTGTTATTGCAGATGATGATGATAGTGCTGGTGTTGAAAGAGTTGAGCTATTTTTTATAAGTACAGTAAAGATAATTATATTAGTAAAATGTGTTATGTTAATATAAAAATTGTTATTCTACTAGTGGTGTTGGTTGGAAGAGGTGAACAATTTTTATAATAATAATAATAATAATAATAATAATAATAATAATAATAATAATAATAATAATAGTAATAATAATAATATATTACTATTATTATTATTATTATTATTATTATTATTATTATTATTATTAATGTTTTATACTTGATTAACTTTTAACTCGTGTGTGTGTGTATGTTCTGACCATGTAAAAATGTGCATAGCTTAATCTTTCTAAACACCACGTTTAGTAGCCCTATAATTGTAATGTCTGTTCAGCACGCTTTGTATATGCGTAGTAGATGGCCAGATTATAGAATGTGATAGTGAAAGTATGTTTGGGAATACGCAAGAAAAGATTCTTATGTTTTGTGCATACAAATTAACTCGTTCTCTCTCTCTCTCTCTCTCTCTCTCTCTCTCTCTCTCTCTCTCTCTCTCTCTCTCTCTCAGGAATGTGTGAAACTGTGTGATTAATCCAATATCCTCAGATTTGGTCATACAGCAAAGATTCTCTCTCTCTCTCTCTCTCTCTCTCTCTCTCTCTCTCTCTCTCTCTGCTGTGGAATACAAATTGGTTAGGTTTGGTTAAACATTGGTTACGAGATTGACATCTGAGATAAGTTTTCAAAAGTGGTGTCTGGTACAAGTACGGTTATCGCAGGTACGAGATAACCAGACCTCAAAGAGGTTTTAGAGAGAGAGAGAGAGAGAGAGAGAGAGAGAGAGAGAGAGAGAGAGTTAAAAATGGGGAGGGGGTGCCGAGAAACCCGAGGCGATTTGACCGAGATATATAACCGTGGTAGGAAGTTGCTGCTTTATGGGGGAACGGCCGGGGAGGTGGGACTGTTTCGGAACATGTTTGGGAGATGTCATATGCAAAGGATATGTAGGGGCACAAGTGTCATTTTCGTACACTAACGGAAACACTCATATAGTTGATTGGACCTTACCTTACCTTACAGACCTTACAGTTCGTTCGGGTTGCCCCAGGTCCCTCAGTGTGAGGCACCTCTAATGTCTACCAGAGAGTTGCTAGTACATCTTCCGGTATATTTTGCATCTTCCAATCTTGGATGGTCTGGGATGCAGTTTAGATATTTGTCGAGCTTATTCTTAAACACATCTACGCTCACTCCTGATATATTCCTCAGATGAGCTGGCAACGCATTGAATAGACGCTGCATTATCGATGCTGGTGCGTAGTGGATTAATGTCCTGTGTGCTTTCCTTATTTTTCCTGGTATTGTTTTGGGCACTATTAATCTACCTCTGCTTGCTCTCTCTGATATTTTTAGTTCCATGATATTTTCTGTTATTCCTTCTATCTGTTTCCATGCCTGAATTATCATGTAGCGTTCTCTTCTCCTTTCTTAGACTATATAAATTTTAATTTAATTGTAGTCTTTCCCAGTAGTCAAGGTCCTTAACTTCTTCTATTCTAGCTGTAAAGGACCTTTGTACACACTGGAGAGAGAGAGAGAGAGAGAGAGAGAGAGAGAGAGAGAGAGAGAGAGAGACAAAGCAGAAAAGATAAGGGAGAGACACCAGATATGACGATAGTAAAAAAAAAATAATGCTTGTAAGAAGTTTCCCACCTTTATTTTGTGGTGACGTTTACTGTTTTGTAGTTACTAACTTGAGGTTTTCTCTCTCACCTTTTATGCAAAAGACGTGTCTATCGCTTCCTCCGCGGATCCAGTATGTTTCCGTGACAAATTTTAGTTTTTTGTCAGAAATGGTACATTTAAGGACACTGGATTGCCAGTTCCGCTGCCTTGATCATATAAAACAGTGAGATATTCTTAGATTTGAACTCCTTCTGTCGCCTTAGTTACCATTCCTCTCACTCAAGGTTATCCGAGCATAACGTCCTTTCTTTCCAGAGACGCCCTTGTCACTTCCATCGGGGCTGGAACTATTTTCTTGTTTCGCTTTCTTTCATACGTCAGGCCCGGGCCACGTAAGGACACCTGGTTGCCCTTCTGTAGGCATGACTTTAATAGTAATATTCATAAACAAATTGTAAATTCGTTTCCACTGTTACTTTGTATCAGGTCTGGGATAAATAGGGTCACCAGGCAGCTTATAGTCCGGCCTCCTCACGCAAAAAAAAAAAAAAAAAAAAAAAAAAAAAAAAAAAAAAAAAACGTGTTTGCGTCCCGTACCTTCCGTCGCCATGGCTACCCTTCCTCCGCTCTTGATTCGACGAATTTTTAAAACAAACTGATAAAGAGACTGTTTTGCCGGTTGCCACTGCCATTGCGGTGATTGGATGAGGAAATTGCGAAATATTCCACGATTGGTAAATTGTCATGGGGGCATAGGGGGTTCGGGGGTTTTGAGTGGGTAGGGGTGGGTTGGGGTTTGAGTTGAGTAGGCATTGGAGAGGGGGGCCCTTAGCGATCATATCGCGACATCCTGGACGATTGAATGGGGGAATTTCCCCGCAGAGAGATGGAATTTGCGCGGTTTGGAATGCAAAGTGCAAGGATTGTCGGGGTAATCCAATACGAGGAGATAGCTGCCATGAGAGGTTTTATTTATTATTTGTAGTAGTTGTAGTAGTAAGAGAAGTAATTGTATAGTAGTAGTAATAGTGGTTGTTGTTGTAGGATGTCTATATTAGTTTGTTTCTTGTTATTTGTTTTTACTCAAGAACATTTTGTTATAAATATGTCTCAATCGACTGATATTCAGGTGCATCTTTTGCATATTATTAGTGATTATATCCAAATAAGGAATATAAATAGATAGAGAAAGTTGATCCAACCGGCCGACCCTGCTATACAGTGGGACTAATAAAGTCGAAAGAAGAAGAAGAAGAAGAAGAAGAAGAAGAAGAAGAAGAAAGAAGAAGAAGAAGAAGTGAATATATCCAAACACATAAATAATGGTAATAATGAAAATAAATGAATGGTATTTTTTCAGTAACTTTGATAGAGTAAGATAAATTTAATGTTTGCATCGTAATCCGGTTTTCGTTTTATTTATATAACTACTTTTCTCATCACTATTGTTGTTGTTGTTGTTGTTGTTGTTGTTCATTCTGTCGTTGTTCTTTTTGGGGGAGAGGATAGCCCTATGGAAAAGCCTAATAAGGTCTGGAAAATGTTTCGCGATGAGTTAAAGATACAGGAATTAAATGATAGGACATTTATGATTTATCTATTAGAATGAAAATATAAAAAATGAATAATGTAGATGTTTAAAAGTTCGTTGTGCTGGTTTTCAAGTTAGGTTTGTTTGTGTTTGATATTTCGATTTTTTCTTGGAGGTCGATATCGGAATTTGAGCCGTCGTATAGGAGCGATTTCTATTGGGGGCATTTTTCTGTTCCACCGTTTTTGTTAAGTTAGTAACACGAAAAATGAAACAAATCCCTCTTAATTAAGATCATCATGAGTTAGAAGAATCTCCCTCTTGAAGCAGCAAAATCGGTTTAGGAGGAAACGTCTTATCGAAAAGAAAATCTCTCCTAGGGAGGGAAACCTCATCTCGCCTCACATACCTGTGAAGGTCTCAGGTGGAGCTTATGCCTACCCCCTTCGGCCTAGGCCTAGGCAATTCTGCCTGCGTAAGGGGAAACCACTTGTAGAATTTTCCTCCTTGGGAAAGTAATATTATTTCCCCCCGAATCATCTTATTTGATTTTACGAAGTAATATCATCGTCGTCGTTGTCATTTTGTTATTGTTGGAGTTGTTTTTTTTAATCCTCAGTTTGAATATTGTTATTTTGCTTAAATTTGGAATATAATTTTTCGACATTACATTCCATTATTATCCTTATTATTTTACTACATAGAATTCACTAGATGGCATTCACTTTAAGGTAAGGAGAAAGGAGATACGAACCCAACGTCCTTCTACGTGGCTTAAAAAAAAAAAAAAAAAAAAAAAAAAAACAGAGAAGAGAATGAAAAAAATTCCTTGGTCAATAAATCTTCCGGACTCATAAATGCACAAGAAATCCCATGGCATTCAAGACCCACCTCTTCCTCTCCTTTGTAATACGACAGCAATAGAGAAAGAGTTACGGTACTTTTTATATGCGCATGCTCGTCCAGGCTCCTATAGATGGACCTCCTTATCTCTGCCCACTCCCGCACTTATAAAAACTCCGGAACGGACACTTACAGCATCACTTGGACATAAATCACCCTTACCTCCCAGTCAGTCCGTCATTCGGGAGGACCTTATATTCTCCTACCTTGAAGATGCTATCGCGACCCTTAACTTCTTTCTTGGGAGGAATTCGGTTTCCTCTCTCTCTCCTCTCTCTCTCTCTCTCTCTCTCTCTCTCCTCTCTCTCTCAAGAAACTGATAAAAGGTGTCTAAGGGATGCCTCTTACATCCTTATAACTGGCGCAGCTTCTCATCCAGGTCCCCATTTTCGTGTTCTTTCCTTAGTAATTGTGTTTGTTAATGCTTGTCCTTTAAGAAATTCAGTTTCGATGCATATTGCTTTTGTTCTCTTGAATGTGACACAGTTTGACACCATAATAGCACATTTTCAAATATTAAGCCACAATTACCCTGTGACAGAACGTACTCCCAAGTGAATGATTGTAAATGTGTATCTGGCTCGCCCAGGATTTGAACAAGACGTAGGTCTGAATCTTGCCCGGGGTGTACACATTTTTTTATATGTATAAATTCCATTTATGTGTACCTTATTCCGCAGGTAAAGTGGACTACATATTGATGGGTATTCGTGGCTTCATATTTAATACCCAGTACTGTATATGTACACTTAGGTGGATCATATTCTCAAGATATGTTTAGAAACAGATCTTTTCCATAAAATAATGCGGGCTCTCCAGAACTGCCCGTACTCTGTAGCCGTGTTCAAGTGACCGACCAACATGGGCAGTTTTTAGGCTTGATTTCAAATCTTTTGTCTCGTATTTCGTTTCATTTGGGAGTCAGCTTCCATCCGTTCTCTCACGGCATCTCTCTCCCCTTCCCCTACACCTCCTCCTCCTCCTCCCCTCCTCCTCCTCCTCCTCCTCGCTCCTCCTCCTCCTCCTCCTCCTCCTCCTCCTCCCCCTTCCCCTTGTTCCCTCCCCTCACTAAGATTGTGGTCCTACCCCATAAATAGATTCGAGCTTTCTTCTTTTGGTTCCCCTTTATGTTCATCGGCCTCTAAGGAGCATAACGAACAATGAACAAAATAGAGAAAATATTAGGCGAAGAAAAAGGTTCGGTCACTGTGGAATTGTGAGAATAATGGAGACGGCCATTTTGCGGTTTGTATCTGCGGTGCCCACCATACAAAAATCGCGTCTGCCTGCCCATGTGTCCAGCCCTCGTGAGGTGGAGTCGCGTGCGTCCTTCAGATGGGCGCCCACTTTGATCTGCTGAGTTCTTTGTGTATTGGAAGCACTGACTGCGCTTGTATTGTGTTCAGATACTGAGACTATTGGTATTGTTCAGGGAGAAAGCGACTGTACTCAGCATTTGTAACATAATAACTGACAAATCTTCCATGACTGTCTGTGATGTGACTCATATGAAACCAGCTGTTAGTATTAGTGTTTAGTTTTGTGTTCTGAAGAACAGATTGTCTTAACCGTCTGCTGTTCATTTTTTTCTGCATAAAGAGCTAAAAGTCAAAATGACATTTTCGTAGCCAAATATTATAGAGAAGAATAAGTTGCCTGTGACTGCACTTCCTCTTCAGAATCAAATTGCTGACTGTCTTAAATGAATATGGCTAAACCTACTTAGCTGTCGAATCAACTTACTTGATCTTTGCACCAAGAACTTTTAGACAACATTTGCAAACGAACCGACATACAGAAATTTAAATGGTCAGATTTACAGACTGACTAGACATGTGACTTAATCTCTGACTAGACTGGTGACCTAATCTGTTTGTCATCCAGTATCAGTCTAGGAAGCCATTTTAACTAACCTTGTTGGGGAGGCTATGAATAAGGGAAAAAGGTAATGAGGCTCATCATTTAGTTATGCATAGAGAGGTCGCCGGAAGAAAATGAGAATTCAAATGAAGAATGAAACCCTGCTCCGGCTTCCTCCCGAAAAGGGAAGAGCCTCGTGTGATTGGAAGCTTTGTTCGGCAAAACCGATCTCATCTCTTCATCTCCCTTGAAGACTCTGGGACGGAATGAGAGCAGAGAGAGAAGAGTTCCTGCCGGGTATGTAGGACCTCACAGATTCTGGTCGAAATGATGTTTTGGCTTTCCTGTGGATTTTCAAGGAAGCTTTCTTTTTATAATTTTTTAAATGTTTGTTTATGCATTTGTTTGTCTTTCTAGTGTAAACTGACCAAATTTCATGTTTTTTTTAATTGACGAGAGAGAGAGAGAGAGAGAGAGAGAGAGAGAGAGAGAGAGAGAGAGAGAGAGAGAGAGAGAGAGAACTTCAGCGCTTCCCGGGATCGCATCCGAAATAAATCAAAGAGACCGCCACCAGTACACTACCTCTAATTACAGAGCAAAGAAACTAATTAATGATGCATAGCCACGGGAAGAGCTCTCATCTCGTCCCCCAGTAGTCTGGCTCTCATGATATTTTTTTTATGCTCAATCGAAACACCTACCACGTGGCTCTTCTGGTATGCTTTATACACTAGTATCAGATGGGTTTCGAAAGATTTTATTCTCTTATTTTTTGGGGCGGGAAATCAGTAAATCGGTCGTTGTAAGAGAGACTAATTTCAGTTATTTTTTTATGGTATGAGATTTTTCATATAAAAATGGGAACCAGCTGGGAAGAAGAATGAGATTTTTCATATAAAAATGGGAACCAGCTGGGAAGAAGAATGAGATTTTTCTCATAAAAATGGGAACTAGCTGCGAAGAAGAAGAAGGAGATTTTTCATATAAAAATGGGAACCAGCTGCGAAGAAAAAGAAGATTTTTCATATAAAAATGGGAACCAGCTGCGAAGAAGAAGAATGAGATTTTTCAGTTTGGTATTGGAGCTCCAAGGGAAATCATATGTAAAACAAGAAAACTGCGCTGATACATTCACCGTGTGACTGTTGAATGAATAGATAAACTTCCATGTGCAGAAGACTTTCACACCATTTGCCACTTTACATTTTTACTTCCTTAGAAGGTCCATCTGTATCTCTTCCACCGTACCCGCCTTTCCCCTTCTTTATACGTGCGATTACGCCTGAGTTTGTACAAATAGCTGTCTCGTGATGAAAAACGTGTAAACAGGAATGTGTTGTATATTTTTTCGAAAAAAATGTATTCCACTCTCAACACATTGTTGAACTAACTAAAGACATCTTGTGCATTGGACAAGGGAGTAAATTCCTCCTTGCAACGAGTGTTGGTCTGAAGTTTGTTTGTATCAACACGAAGGGAAGGTACAGTCCGTTTTTCTTCGGCACACAGACTGCCGTCAGAACCAGCTGCTGAACTTTGGCTCGCAATTTTAACGTCTGAACGGATACTTTTCGAAAACTTGGTGATGAAGGGAGATAGCAATTGAAACGTCCCGCGTTTTTCTCCTCGCCTAACTCCCGGATTCTCCTTTGGATTAGGTCAAAATCAAACAGACCCGAACTACTTAAGTTTGCTAAAAGGTGGAAAACACCTTTTTTGTTTCCCTTTTGTGATTTTAAAACCCTGGTATTAATTTATATATTTCCTTCTATACCGTGGCCTTAGCTAATTGAAAATCATGAACCTATTTATCTTCTGTAGTAATTACAAAGGAGTCATGCTCAAGTTATCCACTTACGGTTACTTTTCAATTTAAGTTTAGAGTTACCGCTGTTTTTTGCCTATCGAGTCTTTTATTAATGGAGTCCGGTTGAAGGCTGAAAATTGACTGGGAGTAGGAAAGCTTTGCTTCTGAGAATATAGCGTTTTTTATCTTGGAAGAGGACGCGTTTTTGGTGAATGCTCTCTCTCTCTCTCTCTCTCTCTCTCTCTCTCTCTCTCTCTCTCTCTCTCTCTCTCTCTCTCTTTTATGATGGAAAGTTAAGAAGAATTTCCAGGGCAAGAAAGAGAGGTAGGAAATGAAATAGAAGGAATGATCCCAAAGGATATGAGACTGGGATTTGTCATTTAAAGAAAAAAAAAAAAGAGGGATCAACCAAAGGGAAGTTGCAGAATCATTTTAGTACTTTTTGTATCTTTAATGTAATGGCCAAGTTATCCTTGAAACGCCAGAAATGTAAACAAAAAATGGAAGAAGAAAATGGATTTAACTTTTCATCTCATAAATGTTTTTTTTTTCTTTCTTTTTATCTCGGCGAGCCAAGAATGTGCTTTGCGGTCACTTGACTTCTTGAGGGATGTAATAATCTCTCTCTCTCTCTCTCTCTCTCTCTTCTCTCTCTCTCTCCTTCCTTTAGTTTTGTCCCGTGTTTACTCACCACGTGAACTGACTTAGTTTTCCTAAAATTTTACCTCCTATCTTTATTGGAATACTATATGTGTAAGTAATAAATTTTCCCGCTCAGAATTATGCAACAAAAGACCTTTGAAAAGGCAAAAGTCTTTGTGAAGGCTTTACTTATTGAAAAGGCAAAAGTCTTTGTCAAGGCTTTACTTATTCACCATCATAAACGTATATTTTACCTAGGTTTGGATGGTTATTTTATATTACATTTCTTCAAGATAACTAGTCACTTCATTTATTTGTTGTTGTTGTTGTTCTAAGTAGCTAATTCACCAAGCGTATGGGAGGGCTTATATAGGACACACTGAATCTTCAGGGTACGCCAATATGACGAGAGGCTATAGATGTTTATATACGATTTTTCCCAAGTTATTCATAAAGCGTTCCTTTTGTGTGTTAGTGTGATTATTAATAAATATGTTTTTCATTCTTTATATTGATTTTGTATATATAATTTGTTTCTGCACCACAACGTTTGATTGATTTATGTGGTTTGTGTATTAATTTCGCTCGGTTCCTATACCTCACGATTATGACCT
Organism: Macrobrachium nipponense; assembly: GCF_015104395.2. Lineage (NCBI taxonomy): Eukaryota > Metazoa > Arthropoda > Malacostraca > Decapoda > Palaemonidae > Macrobrachium > Macrobrachium nipponense. The sequence goes on along the minus strand of NC_087202.1, from coordinate 53,367,935 downwards.
GCATGTTTTGTAATGATGCACGTTTTATATGTACGTACGGTGGAGAGGTAGCGATTGAATAATGTAATATATTCTTCAGACATGCATACTAAATTATTATTATTGTTGTTATTATACATTGTTCAATTTTTATTGTCGCTCCCACTTCTTCTTGCTTCGTATTCTCTCTCTCTCTCTCTCTCTCTTTCTCTCTCTCTCTGTCCTCTTCTTGACTAGTCTTTACCGCAGTGTGCCCCTCCTCTTCATGTGTCGTGTACCATAAACAACTTTGTCTGCACAGCCTCTCATAAAAGCTCTGTGCATTGACCGTGAGTGTATGAGAGAATCTCTCTCTCTCTCTCTCTCTCTCTCTCTCTCTCTCTCTCTCTCTCTCCTCTCTCTCTCCCAGACCACTATCAATCCTGGCTGGTGTGATTTTTTATTTTTATTTTCGTGTCCCTAGAGTAGGGTTGTGAAAAAAAAAAAAAATTTCTTCAGTTTATGTTTGCTTTTCAGGAAGAAAACAAGTTTTTCGTGCTTTTTTTTCGTTTTTTCCTTGAACTCAATTTCTCCATTTTTGAAGACTTTACTTATAATTAAGATAGACTTATGAAGTTATCTAAGACTCACACCCTCCTAGATTAGAGGAATTAGAGAAATAATTGAAATAAAGATATTTTTTGCTATCTATTTCAATATGATTTTCCTCTTCTTTTATTGCGGTATACATATCGAGGTAGAACAATTTTCTTTTGATATTAGGATATTTAACAAATTGAAATCATTGACCCCAGTACCTCTTATTTTCAAGAAGTGATTAAAAAATAACAGTAATCCGTTTTTGATAATTGAAACTGTCAGTGTTCAAATGTGAAATATTGAAATTCTACTGGTATAAATGTAGTCATGTACCACTACACTCATAATCTCAACTGGGTGACGACTGAGATACCAATAGTTTTCCTTATCCTAGTTTTTATTTTTCACACCAATAGATTTTGCTTTTTCCGTGTTCTATTGCCTTTCTACCTAAGCTCTATGTATAATAGAAGCACAGTTTGGCCATGTATAGGTTATATACATGTATATATATTATATATTATATATATATATATATTATTAATATAAGTATATAATATAGACTGTTATATTATATTTATATTATATTAATAGTTATATTTATATTATATTATAATATATTTATGTTGATATTATATTATATTCTTATCTTATTATATTATATTATATTGGCATGTTTATTTCAGGCCGTATTTTTCGCGGAAAAAAAATGTGTTCCGATAAAAGCTTGTTTTTTCGGGTTGTAACCTTAGTCTAGAGTTATCTTAACTTTATTGATTTATTTTGCATTTCTTTTTATCTGTACCTATTCTTATTTCTGTTTGGTTTTTATCTTTTTTTTTCCTTTGACATTTAGGCTTTTTCCGAAAAGAATACAACAAAAATTTGAAGGATGATATTAATGACAGAACCTTAGTGATTAAGAGGCTGACTTATCGCATACAGTGTGTAGTTATTTATACGGTATCCTTGGGTGAGCTTTTAGTCCGCTGTTTCCCTTTAGTTCATAAATTTTTAGAATAATGTGTTGCCAGATAAAACCATGTACGTAAATTTCGTTCTAATGAGCTTTTAGTTAACTATGTAACGTTTAATAAGGATTAGCTAAACAGAGCCTGTTCGCTTTCGACAAGTCCAAAGAAGCTTTTAGCTTATTTACCCGGAAGATTATCCTCAACTTTATATGCTAACGTGATATATGAAAGCTTATCTAGTGCCAGCTTAATCAAAAGATAATACGCTGTTCTGAATATCTGAATATTAGATTTGCCGTTTATAGCTGTACATTGATATGTAGTTAACCAGGGGTCAACGCGATTACAAATGAGGTGCTGCAGTTCTGTGGTGCTAGAGTGATTGAGTGGCTGACTAGGGTTTGCAAGCTATATACAGGGATAAGGGAAAGATTCTACTGGCCTGGGTAAGAGAAATATTGTTTCTTTAGTAAAGATAATAGGGTAAAAAATGTTGAAATTATATAAAATAACATTAATTATTATGCCACGGAGGGCGTATGGCAGGATTTTACGAAAGAAGTGCAGACGTGCAACTGAATGTTGCATGTCATACACTGAAAAAAAAAAAAAAAAAAAAAAAAAAACCGCGCCAAAGTTTCTTCGGCGCAAACGAGTTTTCTGTACTACGTATGATGCTGTATAAAACCATCAACCTTCACCAGCAGCTCTTCAGTTGCTCATCAAATGAGGTAGAGTAAGGGTGCGTCCCATACCTCTCTGGAAAGCGCTGCCAGATGCAGGATCCATGGCTAACTTTAACTTTAAATAAAATGAAAACTACTGAGGCTAGAGGGTTGCAGTTAGGTATGTTTGATGATTTGGAGGGTGTATGATCTAAATACAAATTTGCAGCCCTCTAGCCTCAGTAGTTTTTTAGATCTAAGGGCGGACAGAATAAAGTGCCGGTTGACGGACGGACAGACAAAGCCTTCACAACAGTTTGTTTTTACAGAAAACTAAAAAGCTCATGATAAAACCGATACAGGGTATAGCGTGTTAAGTCCAGACGCAAAAGAAGATAGTATACATTAATGAGAGCAATTAATAGATTTTATGATGGAAGTGAAGTATCCGGTAGAGTACGTCATCGGGAGAGTGACTGGTTTGATGTAAAAGTGGGTCTAAGACAGAGTTGTGGATGATTCCACGACTGCCTAATTTCTTATGGACCGGAAGATGCAGGAAGTCTGAGGCAGTAGGCGCCAAGTTGTAGGATGAGAAAATGGGCCATAAGTTGGTTGTGGGAAGGTTGACGTCTGCAGATTTTACAGTTCGGAGAATGGTTGCAAGAGAAGAAAATTATTGGTAGAGAGAGAGAGAGAGAGAGAGAGAGAGAGAGAGAGAGAGAGAGAGATGTCTTCATGTTTCATTTCGGACGTCCATTTCTCTTTATTATTTCATTTTCCTCACATGCAATTTTATCCATTCTTCTGCTGAATTTTCCCTTGGGTCATTTTCCTTTCCTTCACGTTTATTCTTTCCTCTTATATTTCTTTTCTCCATCGTAATTACCATTCCCTACAGTATTTTCACCCTGTTCCAGGTTTCCCCTTCTCCACCTCCTCTTCAGTTAAGTTATCTTCGTTGTTGTTGTTGTTGTTGTAGCGTTGTTGTAGTTGTTGTCGTCGTCGTCATCTGTGAGAGATGGTCTCGATAACCATCGCCGTATACCTGATTTCGGGGAGGAGTTGATTGTAGTGGTTGTTGCTGGGACCGGTTTAGCTCTTGGGACTTCTTCTTCCTCTGCTCCTTCGACTCCCAACGGACACCTAGGAAGCATCTCGGTGCCTGACTTAAGGCTTCATATGAGTATCGAATGTCGCCTCTCGCTTTTGTGTGGAGAGAGAGAGAGAGAGAGAGAGAGAGAGAGAGAGAGAGAGAGAGAGAGAGATTAAAAATAGCTTGCAGCATTCTCTATGCATTTGTAACTCTACGTAATATATTAGAGTATTTCTTGACAGGATTCAAGTATTTCATGCTGCAATTTTGTTTCCTTTGTCTTAAGGCTTCCTCTATGTAATCCTGTTAGAAAGGTAGCTCTTATTCATCCAAGACAATGTACATTTAAAAAGATAATGGGATTTATGGCACGTACATCTTATTTATTATGTAAGTTATCTATATGTCGATTTCTAGAAAAAAAGAAAAAAAAATGAGCGCTTTTCTTGACGAAACAACATGAATAGTACTTTAGTCTATCGTGGAAAAAGTTTTTCTTCATCCTTCATCCCGAAGTGTCTTCTCATCAGGGAACTTTTGACTATCGACTGTAGGCTAATTATTATTATTAAAATAGTTTAACCAGACCGCTGAGCTGATTAGCTATCACAGGGCTTGCCCGGTGGATCTGCTTTTTTTTTTTAACTTTTTTATATTTTGTCAATTAGATAAAAAATATGTAGAAACTGTAATTAGTTTAATTGCAAATGTTGAAGTTTCTGAAAAAATTTCGCTGATCGATTTGTTTCCAAAACTTAATGCTCGCTTCTGTTTATACTTTAGACATTCACACGATAGATGTTTAATTGCTCTCATTACGTCCTTAGACCGTAGAGTTAGTGAATGGTATTAAATAGCATTTCGGTCGATGCATTGTAAAGCAAAAGAGCGCCTCAGTAGCGTGATCGTTATGGTCTTGACCTGCCACCTCAGTGACCGCGAGTTCGATTCTCGGGCATTCCATTGAGGTGTGAGAGAAGTGTATTTCTGGTGATGGAAGTTCACTCTCGACGTGGTTCGGAAGTCACGTAAAGCCGTTGGTCCCGTTGCTGAATAACCGCTGGTTCCATGCAACGTAAAAACACCATACAAACAAACAATAAAGCAAAAGTCTCTGTATGTCTTCCCTCTCTATACAATCACGTCTATCCGTCCATATCAATAGTATAGAACTTTGAAAGCATCTCCCGGGATCTGTTACTGATTGATGCTGCCCCTGAATTCATGGAGGCTTCAGTGTTCCTTTACATGACTAGGTCAAATGTCTTTGTTTTGGGCGCGATTTTTATTTCTGCGGATGTATACCGTTTATTTATATTTTCATTCGTTGATGTTTGATGTTATTTTGGTCCGTTTTAATTTTCCTTCTACCTTCTTTTGTGATGCTTTCTCTTTAAGAATGAGCCGACATTATGAATGATAATAATCAGGTGAAAGGCAGAGGATGAGGGAGGATGATACAACAGATGTCGTCGACAACAGTGAGAAATGAATAGATTGAAACACAGACAGTGATGGAGAGATGGATGGACAAGGTTATTAAGAGATCACGCAGTTCCAATCACGCAAGAGGTCTCTCTCTCTCTCTCTCTCTCTCTCTCTCTCTCTCTGCAGATGTTCCCTGGGCGTACAGTAAACAGACTCCTGAACAGACATTCTGAGAAAGTCTTTGTTACCTTTCTCTTGTGTCACTCCAGAGGATCTTTCTTTCCTCGAAGCTGCATATTAGCTTGAAGGTCACTGAGGGGCTTTGCTGAGGAAGAAATGGAGTGATGCCTTTCCATGAGCGTGAGAGGATCAAGTGGTGCTTCTTCTTTTGAGGAAGATGAATGGAGTGGATGAGGGGTGTGCGTTTGCGAGGGATTATATATATATATATATATATATATATATATATATATATATATATATATATATATATATATGTATATATATATATATATATATATATATATATATATATATATATATATTGTGTGTGTGTGTGTAGAGAGAGAGAGAGAAGAGAGAGAAGAGAGAGAGAGAGACGAGAGAGAGAGAGATAGAGAGAGAGAGAGAGAGAGAGAGAGAGGAAGTATGGTAAAATCAAAATCGTAGCTTTTTTTTCCCTCAGCGTTTCATTCATTTTTTGGTGTTGCTGTCCTCTTTATATATATATATATATATATATATATATATATATATATATATATATATATATATTATATATATATATATATATATATATATATTTTTTTTTTTTCCTTTCCCATATTTTTCCGCTTGCCCTTTCTACCGCTTGTCCGTCTTGACTGAATACCCGATCCTTTTCTGTGCCTATAGCAGCAGCAGCAAAAGAGAGAGAGAGAGAGAGAGAGAGAGAGAGAGAGCTACTTTGCGAGGTCGGTCGCTGTGTTAATAGTTTGATGGCTAAGTCCTTTGGTGTCTCACCGGAGGCGCGCCCCTTCGACGGCGTCTTTCATGTGTGTGATCCGCGCTAACGAAGGGACGTCCCTTTGCCCGGGTGGCGTTTCCAGTCGAAGGCTCAGAGGCTTTTTTGGGCTATCTCCTTTGGGCTATCTTCTTCAGATTGTCATCTGAATTTTCTGCTCCTTTTTTTCTTCTTCTTCTTCGGGCTGGAAAAGCTCGGCATCACTGTCCTCTCCTTTATTCGTCTTAATTGATTGGAGTATCTCTGCGGCTGTCGTGTTTTGGCTGATCGATGATTGATTTATATTATTTGTCGGCGGTAAAACGTACTTGTGGCTGCTAAGTCATTTCAGGTGATGCATTTGGATTTTGAAATCCTGTCCGATTTAGATTCAACTTTCCTCCTTATGTTAGGGTACATAAAAATATTGTTTATTTTCCCACTTTTTTTGTTTCCTTGTACTTTTTTACTTATTTTCCAGTATGTTCTTCATTCGAGAGGATGGTGGCCAAAGGACACGGCCTTCCAGTTTCTCAGTTAGCTTTTAGGGATGAGGTTGCGAGCCCCAATCGCCTTTTCGTGACCATTTCAGATGCTGGTACCCATTTGCAGCTATAGAAGATTCACATCCACCGTGCACCTGATGTCTAGGCCAGTCCCTTACGACACTCCTGATTGGCTTTTGGTAAGCCAATCCCAGGGCTGGAAACTCTCAGTCTCTCGAGAGAGTTCACAGAGGCAGGATTTATGTTCCACCCCTCCTGAGGGATACATCTGTCAAAAGTATCCCTCAGGAGAGGTGGAACATACGTCCTGCCTAAGTGAACTCTCGAGAGAGACTGAGAGTTTCCAGCCATCTGATTGGCTTATCAACAGCCAATCAGGAGCGTCGTAAGGGACTTGCCTAGACATCAAATGCATGGTTGATGTGAATCTACTATAGTAGGAGTGGGAGCAGGTAGGCTACGGACCCCACTTTGAATTATCGCAGTGGAGTCTCTAACCCCCTTTGACGATGAATCACACACACACACACACACACCCGCACACACACACTCACATATGTACAATTATTTATTTTTCAAGTCAAGTGCTGAAATATCAGACGAGGACGCTTTGCATTTACTAAGCAAGACATGCATGAAATTTTGACGAATGAAATCTGGTTAGACTATCCTTCTTAAGTCTATTTCAAAGAGGCATAATGCGATTTTCTCAAGAGAATTTACATTCATAAGAACGTTCCAAAGGAAGTCACTGAGAAGAGAAGCCAATCGAATTAAAATGGTCTCTCTCTCTCTCTCTCTCTCTCTCTCTCTCAACTTGTCACGTTTTAGAGCGAAGTCAAGAGTGTTTGATCTCTTTGCATAATCACTGACTCAGTTTATTTAACCCTCGAGATCAAGAATAACGAAAAGAATAGGTAAACACAGGCGTGATCCAGTCTCTCTCTCTCTCTCTCTCTCTCTCTCTCTCTCTCTCTCTCTCTCTCTCTCTCTCTATGAGAGAAAAAAGGAGCACGAAAATTTGCATAAAAAGATAAGCGCATACCAACCGCTTTCCATTTTCTATATATCGCCGAAAGCCTATTTCCATTTTCTATGCCCTTGGGATTCCTTTCAGTAGGGAGTACAGGTGGTGGGGTTGATGGGGCGGGGCGGGGAGTGGGGGACCACACAGAACTCTCTAGTGCCCAATGCTAGTTGTTATTCATGTTTCGGCGCCTCTACGGCACTATATATGCAGTGGCGGAGGGATGCTTTGTAGTGTGTTGAGAGGATCTCTGTCCCTTCCCCGTCCCCTGAGCCGCCTTTCCTATCGCCCATTGAGTCTCACACATGTCCAAAACTGGCCCTCCCTCCATGACTGCGAGACTGCTCACACCTCCCCACCCTCTTCTGGTCATCAAATAGGAAGGGAGTCACTTTTCTTCGTGTTTCTGCAGACCAAGTGCGTTTTTATGGGCGCTTTGTGCGTGCGTCCAGGTACTAACGTTTTGCCCCAAGAGGCTCTTAAAAGAGGTGGTGTGACTGTCTGCATTTGTCATATGCACACTATAATATATTACACACACACACTATATATATATATATATATATATTATATATAATATATATATATATATATATAATATATATATATATTAAACGTCTGTCACTCTGTGGAATATTAAATTTTTCTCATTTCCGTCATAATTGTCCTGACCCGTTTCCTTCTTAAAAACAGCGAAGACTGAAGTAGGAATTTAATAGAAATTCGTCTCTCTCTAGCTTTTATATGTATATATAATATATATTATGTATGTACACATATATGTGGATATAATTATATATATGTATAAATATTAAATGTATAAATACTTGTTTCCGCTGGTCTTCAGCTGTGTGCCAGTCTTTGTAGACAGTTAATAGAATTGCATAGCTTCATTATTTCCCCCTTGTGCACGTTGCGTAAGATTAGATCGTTTACATGGAAATTTTTTTTAATTACTATGATTGCTTCCCTTTGGTTCTCCCCTTTTGCGCCATTAACGTCTCTCTCTCTCTCTCTCTCTCTCTCTCTCTCTCTCTCTCTCTCTCTCTGAGGGGGTCATATTCATCTATTTATTTCCCGTTTCCCCTCTTTTATCTGTATTTCCCCGGACACCTCTTTATCCCCTTGTGGTGATAAATCTATCCGATTGGTCTCTCGAAGCGCCTTCTTTAGCCTTTGTTGTCCTTTCTCTCTTTCTTTCCATCTGTCTCTCTTTATTTACGAGGCCTAGTTTCAATTTTGTCACCTTTATTATCTGCATTCGGTGTCGTGAAGAGAGAAAGTGACTTGTGGAATACGAGAGAGAGAATGAAGAGAGAGAGAGAGAGAGAGAGAGAGAGAGAGACTTCATTAGTCTCCTGTGGTGAATACGTGGAAACTGGAGGTGAGAAATTCGTGGAAAAATTGAATCTTCACATGTGGTAATAGTTAGTGGTTAAGCGGGTGTCCAGATCGACTAACTATATACATACATATACCTACACATACATATTGTGTATGTGTGATTTCCAAAAAGATAGGGAAATGCTGCTTATTATTTTTTAGTTAAGTAATAATTCCAAAACACATACGGGGTCAGGTATATTGAATAAGATTTGATATGATCATACTTTCCAGCTGCTGACGTTTAGAAACCCCACAAGTCTTTCATTTATTTTTAGTTCTAGTTTAGTATGTGCATATTAATAGGTTTTACCCACATTTTCGTAAGCAACCATAAGAAGCGTAGATTACTAACGATATGTTATATATATATAATCTTTCAGGCGAAGATATTAAACAGCATTCAGTAGCGTCCAATGTGTTTATTATATATATATATATATATATATATATATATATATATATATATATATAAGACAGAGAGAGAGGAGAGAGAGAGAGAGAGAGAGAGAGAGAGAGAGAGAGAGAGAGAGATAAAAAAAATTTGGCATCCCCTTTTTTATGTTATTAACATAAAATTTGAATGATTACCAGGTTTTCAAAAAGACGTTAAAGATAGCCATTGGTGTAGAAGAGAGAGAGAGAGAGAGAGAGAGAGAGAGAGAGAGAGAGAGAGAGAGGAGAGAGAATAAACTTCTTGTCTTCCAAGACCAGAAGCGGACAGAGAAACCGGGAACTGCGTCGCTTTTTTATGAACCTCTTACTCCAAAGTTATTTTCGCTGAAGGGTATTTAGGCTAGAGAATCACAGAATGAAACTGACTGAACGACTCACGGGTAGAGCATATTTATATCTCGGACTAAGTCACACACACACACACACACACACACCCATAACACAAGCCAGCATAACATAATAATCTTACTCACACATACGTACACGAATCCCTTCATTACTTTATTCATGCGATAAGTCTCGATTAGGTTGTGCGCACGAACGGAAAGGACTTAATTATGTGTGATTCGAGACAGAGGGCCTAAGGTTGCATACACGAACCGGATTGACATATCAAAGTCTGAAACACGAACGAGTACCTAATTAGGTGGGACACACACACACACACAAATATATTCATACACGGGAGGACATAATTGGTTCTCTTACACACGAGGGATAAGATGCCTACTAAATGGGACGCATGAATGTAAAGGAGGTCGTTTATCCATACACACGAACGAGGAATATGTAATTAAGTCATATCCGAGAATGAAAAAGGCGTGATGAATTAATGAGAGCAGTCACACGGATGAGGGCAGAATTGCATAATAATACCTCAAATAGGCTCCACACGAACGGGGAAATGATTCTGTCATGCACACGAACAAGGACATTTTTATGTCGCCCAAACGAGGACATAACTCTGTCACTTACACGAACCTCTACTCAACTATATCACACACGTAAACGAAAGGGACGAAATGAAGCCTCACACACGAACACGAATAGCTTCATTAGGCCCGATACACGAGCGAGAATCCCTACTCACCTTTGTCACTGAACACCAACGTGAAACCTTTATTGCTGCTAAAACGTTTATCACACGTGGATGTCATTTCCGACGCTGACGCAATTTTACCCTTGGCTTAATTATTTATTGACGCAGTTGCGTTTTTGTCCTTTCTTTTTCAGAAATAGGGAGATCGGCCATTTGTACTTTGTAAATCAGTCGTTGAGGCATTGCTGATGCAGTCGTTCATTCAGTCTTAGAGGAGAAATAAAACAAGACTGCCACCTTCATCAGTCAGTCAGTCTTAGGGCTGATTTGGTCATTCATGTTGGTGATTCAGTCAGTCATAGTATTGATTCAGCCCATAGTGATTATTCAGTCATTTACGTAGCGGTCAGTCTTTTTGCCGGAGTGAGTATTCGGCTAGACTATTTACTTAGTAAATCTGTCTCGATAGTTGTTTGTTCAACTAATCACTCACAGATATTGAACGAGTCACGACTGTCATGAGATGAATGGTTACTCTGAAAAATGCACTATATACATAAGATGTAGCGTAATTTGTTTTTTATTTCTGTGTGCGTTTACATCAGTACTTTGTTGGAAAGAGAGATTTTTATATGTATTTACATCAGTACTTTGTTGGAGAGAGAGATTTTTGTATTTATTTACATCAGTACTTTGTTGGAGAGAGATTTTTGTATGCATCACCCAGGCTTCACCCAGGTAGAGTGAGAATTACCTCGTCGAGTTCTTCCCGATTTCAGGTATATGATGGACACGTGCTGATGGCATACGTTTTGACAGAGTACTGATGATTTCCCCCTCCCCCCCGCCCCCGCTACTCTCTCTCGCTCTCTCTCTCTCTCTTAGATGTACAACGAATTTTGAAGAAACATACTTAAACCATCCTCTCTTCGTTTGGTTAGGGGATTCGAACGCTATAGTCTATTCAGTTGTAATTGGAACTTCATTACTCGCATTGCGAGGCCACAGAGAGAGAGAGAGAGAGAGAGAGAGAGAGAGAGAGAGAGAGAGAGAGGTTTAATAGGCAATTTTCTTTCTGGACAGTAGTGAAAGGGAGTCGTAATGATGGCCGACATGCAGGAATTACCAGCCAGCGCATGAAAATTATTGGCCGAAGTTTAAGGTAAACCGGTTTCCAATCACGGGAGTCTTACTCGAAATACAAGCGTCGCGCTCTTGAGGGAGAAGACGACGTCAGGTTAACTTGCAAATTATTGTTTCATCGAAATACGACATTCGCCTCATCAGCGAAAGGTCCTGGGTACGGTTCCTGAACAAGACGGAACTCTTTAGATGAGTTCTGTTCAGTCCCATGGTACTGTTGTCGTTCAGAGCTGTGAATTATGTATCTGGTAGTTTGGTCGGCTATGGCAGGTCTTTGAGATGCTAGTGTCTGTCTTGTAATGGTGGCCACCGGTCCAAATATGACACATAGCCTATAGCTGGTTACTTCGCTGATCGCACGACTATAGCTGGTTCATTTAAGGTAGATTCTTGGATGAGCTGTATGCTTACGAGACGTTTGTTTGGAGGCCGCTGATTGGCTGGTACCGGGAGGTAGGCAGCTCCCAGCCAATCAGCGCCCTCCAAACAAACGACTCGGAGGCATAGGGCTCACCCTAGAATCTACCTTAAGTGAACCAGCTTTTTTTTTTATATTTAGTAGTGTAGCGACATTAGTCAAAGTACCGATATTTTCATCTAACAAAAAAAATCACTGGTGTCGTGAAGTCCATCGCCATCTGCTATATTATGATCCTAATCATTCTACGCATGCGTGGGGGAACACGCACGCTAATGCGAAAGACGACCTTTGTTATCTTCCACTGACCTTTTAGGGTCAAGTTCCGCAGCGCCCTCGATGCGAAGAAAGTGTCACGAGGAGAACTGTGGACATGGGGCCGTCTTTTTTGGCTACAGAGAAAGGAGAGGGAAAAGGCGGGGAAAGAATTGGGTTGCCGGGGCGGCTGGTGTGGAAAGGTGTGACAGAAATGAGAAGTCTTAACCATCACTTCGCCAGAACTTGAACGACATGATTTCTGGTCGATGCTTGGAGAGGTGTTCATCATTGAATGTTAGGTGCCTATGGTACATAATGTTTTTTGAGTATTGGGAGGGAGGAGGATGGCGCCGGGGAGGGTTAGCATGGAGCAAGCAACCTCAAAGATTTTTGATAATGGATGCGGAAGGATTAGGGTGATGCTGATATCTTCATCTCGTTTTTAAAAGGGAATGGAATTTCTGACTGAATTTGGGACTTCGTACTCAACTCTTATGTAAACGTTTTATCCATCGTATGTGCGTGTGTGTGTTTGTGTATATCTGTGTGTGTGTTTTTTACGACGCTAAACCGTTCCCTTGGCTCCGGTGCTTGGGATTTAGCCATAAATACCACACCTCCATCCACCCATTGAACGAATTTTCTCCTATGTTTATTATTTGGTTGTGATTCATTTTATTTTGGTCATTCCGTCTATGTGTTTTTCCATTTAAGGTAAAACGTGCTTAAATATTTTGTGTATATTGTAGTATATTATTATATGATTATGTGTGTGTGTTTGTGTGTGTGTAAAACGATTGATGTTGTTCTCAGAATGGAACCTTTTAGTGAGTTAGAGAAGGATCTGGTACATGATCCAAACAGGCGACAGAGGAGATTGCTAAAAGTGCCGACTCCCCAACAAGGAATAAATTTTAAAATTTCTGTCAAGAGGTTAAACATATGCAAGAGCGTCGTCACATATTGCCTCTGCTTTATCCTCCTTCTTCTATGGGGGGGGAAGGAGAGGGTGGGTGGGGGTAAGGAGGAAGGGTGGGGGTGGGGGGAGGGGGAAGAGCCGGGCTTTATAAAAAGCTCTGTAAAAGGACAAAAGTAAATAACGATTTAAGATTTAGAGCTACCTCGTGTCCTCTCCTCTTTGCGTCTAAGCTGTTAATCTCGATCCTGTTTAGCCAGACTCCTTGATAGGATCAGAGACGATTAACTTCAAGCCAAGTCTTAATATAGTGCCCTAATCCCGTTCCTTGTGTTTGGAGAAAAGCAGCACCGCTTTTGAGGGCACTATTTTGATCTCTCTCTCCCCTTCTCCCTCTCCCCTCCCCGGGATTTTGCTTGCTTTGTGGTGGTGACCCGTCACCAGACCAAGACGAAGAATGCGGTTCAGGGGATAACTGTATGCAGTCTATCGTAACTTACCAAAATTTTTGAGCATTTTGCAGTCCGGGTGTAAGTACTAGGGTGTGTGTACGACTGTACGTGTTTGCGACATTCCTCACTATCAACGCACAAACACATACATTTACGTTATATATGTATGTATTTGTGCTTGTATATGTGCGGTATAAATGTGCTGCTACTCTCTTTTCTGAAATTAGCACACACACATGTATATACGTTATATATGTATGTATGTATGTGTGTATATATATGTGCGGTATAAATGTGCTGCTACTCCCTTTTCTGAAATTAGCAAGCAGTGACTTTTCGCTATAATTATTATTAATACTTTTTGATGTTGGAAAATTAAAGTTTAGCATTGACTCCTTCAGCAGTCATTGGTAATTCAACAAATTGGAGATGACATCGTATACCCCATTACATTTTTTTGACAAGAGAGTCCAAAATACAGTTATTAATAAATTTATAGACATCTTGCTCACTTTACCCTCGCCATCTGATGCGCTTTATTAAGAAATTGCCAACGGCAGAAGTCAACGCTGGTCTTTAGAGACAGCTTTTGCAGTTCAAAGTTTTGCCGTTAATCTCAGACCGAGTCTTCAGATTTTACTCCCGGATCTCATGAGAGAGAGAGAGAGAGAGAGAGAGAGAGAGAGAGAGAGAGAGAGAGAGAGAGAGAGGCGGGGGGCCGGGTTTCAACTCTTCATAAGTAAGTTTGGTAAAGATGTTTACATCTTGGGTAGATTAACTTGACACTCACGAAGTGAGGGCGTTAATTGAATATTCTTGTGATCTGGCTCCTTTTCATATAAAAACCACGAGAGGAAAAACTTCAGGGTTAGGACGAAAGTTCTACTTAATAAATGCCATCACTTCTCTTACCCCCATTTTCCATAGAGCGTCACCACCTCTTTCCTCCTCCTCCATTAGGCTGTATGATAGATTCTAAAAGGTGTTTTGATTGCAGCCCCTATTTTCCTTCGGATGATATTAAAAACAAAAGCATAACAACAGTAGCATCGACAGTAGTGGTGATAATAGTAAAATAATTTTAATAATAATAGTAATGTTTTACTTACCACCACGAGGAACTTCATAGTTCTAGTATACTTTCCCGTCAAATTACCCATGTTTGAGGAGAATCTTTGAAGTTGACTCACCAGTGACAAGGGCCAGGAAAAAGTACTGTGCAATCACAGTGAGAAATTGGCATGTTATGGTAAGCGCATTGTATACATCTAACAACTAACCCATGAATTCTGTACCTGGGTGTCAGTTAACTGCGTTGAGTCGCTGCTGTATGGTGCTGGTGAAGGCAAGAGCATTGTGCTGGCGTCTTCATTCAAAGATGTTAGTTGAAAATCAGGTGAGTGACTATTTTGGAGCCACCCTGTCTTGTCTAAGAGGAAAGACGAAAACTATGTGTATATATATACATATATCTATATATGTAATATGCATATTCATACACGTATATATTATATATAATATGCATACACACACATATGTGTATGTAAAAATTTTATTATATTATATATATATATATATATATATATATATATATATATATATATATATATATAGATTTGAGCAATGCTTTCAGTTAAACGCAGCCTCACTTGCCAATGATTGGTGTTCTCATGAGCCATTAATTAGAGTCGTGAAGAGAGAGAATCGTGAATGAGGGAGCTCAGGAAATAGAAAGGCCACATACTCTCTTCAGACCAATTTCCGTTTCATGATCGGTCAGCTTCTTGCCTCACCAAATCATTTTTAAATTTTCCTTCTTTGTTTCTTTTTCTCTTTCTCACTTGAACAAACAAACACATGCACGCGCGCACTCACACACACCTTATACATATATACAGACATACATACATGTATATTTAAATTTGTACTTGAGCAAACATTCTTGATGGAACTATGTATGTGTATGTGTGCTGTCTGGAGTTTCATGAAAATTTATACCATTAACGATTCTCATTTTTTTTATGCGATTTTGAAAGTGAGTTTTATTCTGGGGGTAGCAGGTGGCTCTCGGGTTTTTCTTCTTTTTTTCTGCATTTCCACTGATATCATGATGTTGTTGCTGTCTATGTTTATTTTGTTTCCTTTCAATGTATTTTAGTATTGATTTATATTTATGTTTTTTAACGATATTACTTTTCAGGCTTCAATAGTGTTAATTTTCGTTCATTGTTAATTGATAATTACTACCGTAAAGAAATTGTCTTTGTAATTTATAATGTAGTTACATTTTTATCAAAGTATTGATAATTTGTTATTTTATGTTTCGTTTCTGATAGCGCATCTCTTATTTCTGTATTTAATATTTGTTACCTTCTGGTACTTCTGTCAAAGGAATACCACGCTCTTTGGAAGATTGAATTTCAAGTCAGTGGCCCCTGTGGGCTGGTTCCATATGAATTGGGTTCATCTTAATAATAATAATATAATAAATAATAATAATAATAATAATAATAATAGTTTTGCATTTGTGTGATTGATGTACATGCCATATTATTATTATTATTAGGGAGGACACCTTTTCTGAGGTCAGTAGCTTTGAAAATAATAGCTTTTTCTACGGCAAGTTAAAAGACAGATAATAATAATGATAATGATAAGTTTCTCACTATTCTATTTGGGTTAAGGTAGGTTGAGCAGGGGGTTCTCAAGAAGTCTGGCTGGCGGTTTTTGAAATAATGAAAGTTGCTAGGCTGCTGCACCAGAAAGGTCGTCACGACGGTTTAAGAAATATTCAAACCGAAGTCTTTATTTCCCTACCCCCAGCCCCCCATACCTCTCTCTCTCTCTCTCTCATCTCAAATCTCTCTCTCTCATCTCTCTCTCCTCTCTCTCTCTCTGTATAATAGTATATATATAAATATATATATATATATATATATATATATATAATCGCTGTATATAATATATATATATATATATATATATATATATATATATATATATATATAATATACGTGATATATATATATATATATATATAATGTGTCTGTAAATAAAATTGCATGTGAAGTCTCATTTTCTTATAAATTGATTGTCTGTTGACTTTAAATACAAAGTTGCGAGTTTTAGCGTAATTGCAACCAAGAAAAATAAAAGAACTATATTGATATGCGCAAGTGTTCAGACACATAAGCACACACAAACAAACGGGCATAATATATATATATTATATATATAATATACATATATATATATATATATATATATATATATATTATAGATACACTATATGTATATACGTGTATATATATATATATATATATATATATATATATATATATATATATATATATATATATATAGTATCCGTTAATTCTAACACTTTCCATTTCCTATGTGAAGTTCAAACTTCATAGTTTTCTAACATGGTCTAACATGAGCCTCAATTCATAGTTCATTTGCCTCTTTTCGCATTTTTTTTACATGATCTTGTTTCTCTCTCTTATTCCTCTCCTTTGTTTTTTTTGTTTTTGTTTTTTACTAACCATTTATTTCAGATATGGGACGTTTTTCCATTTGGACCCATGGGCATGTAGCAATTCGCTCTTCTGGTAGGATTACAGCTGGGCTAGAAATTATTTATATATATATATATATAAATCAAGTACAATGACCTACTAACTTCCCGACTCCCTTGCAATTTTTTATTAACACTACAAGTCGATATCCGGTCGGGTAATAAAAGTAGTGGCATGTTCAGACATCTCTGGCTTTAATCCGTGTATTGAGTTCAAGACGTGCCCTGGAAGGTGTAAGCCTCTTCAATTGTAATAGTAAATGTATCCAAAAAAGTGGGAGCAAGTCGAGAGGCCGAGAGGTCATCGTGGCTGTTGAAAATAGACTTCTGTTAAAAGTGACCAATAGACCTATAACTGTATAACATGTATGCACAATATATATATATATATAGATATATATATATATATATATATATATATAAAATATTGTATGTGTGTATGCAGATGACATTACCCTACCGAAGCAATGAGAATATGATATCATTCCTATTAAAAGTTCAGCTGCCGTAAGCATCTGTAGTTCTTGGTAAGATGACTGTGAAGTCGTATGCTCGGCATCTGCAGCGGTGATAATGTTGCTGGCGCTAAGGGTGAAATTAGGAAGAAGAGGAAGGAGAAAGGTAGGAGCAAAGGAGCTAGTTGGTGGATAGGATCTCCTGGAGGGGTGGGTGGTGCCCCGGGAGGGGGAAAGGGGAGGAGGCTCCTCATCTGTGCCGTTCCTGTGCACAACGTCGTGACCAGTCCTTCGCCGCCACCACACTCACCCACTAATTGGCCAACGCGCGCTCCCTATTACACTAACCCCCCACCACCCACCCCCACCCCACCCCCACCCCCACCCCCACCCCCACCCCACCCCACCCAACCCCCACCCATCTCCCATCTCCCCTCCTCGACACCTTCCTGTATCTAGTCCTATTCTCTTGTGCAGGCACAATGTACCACTGTTAATATCACACATAATAATGTAGTTTATGTATATAAAGAAAAAATAAGCTTCAAATAGGCCGTTCAGTTTAAATAAAATGTAAATGAATAAAATATGCAAAACATACTTTATTACTTATGTAGATAATGCAATCATTAATACACTCAACATTCGGCATAAATGGCTCATTATCATTATGGCGAAATCTAAAAAGGTAACACGGTAGCGGCGTGGACTCCGATACCATAGGACTCCAGTTCGAATCTCACTTTGTATATGCCATGGTATGGGGTGGGGATAGGCCATGAATGTTGCCACCTCATGCTGGCACAATCCTTGAGATAAAATATTAGGGTCGCCGTTTGCACCTGATCGGCTAGAGCGAGTGATAATGGGTCACAGCGATGCCAGAAGAACCAATAGAGTAAGTGAAATGTCAAGCCTTCATTTCGGTGCTAACGTCTTTTCAGCTGTGCATGACAAGACCTTCGTTTCATCCCAGTAATTCGTTTCAGAATAAACTGGCATCTTCAATATCGTCACCCAAGGTACGAGGCTTTTTAGTTGTGACCCCTAATGGCTCACACAGTCTGACACAGACAGAAGAGATTGATATGATTGACATATCATGAGCCTTCGCAGCGCTTAAACTTTGCTGACTCTCGCCAATGCTTGAGAGTTACCGGTATATGCTCATTAAACTTCTCCGAATCAGAAAAAAGAGAGGGAGAGAGAAAGAGAGAGAGTGTCTCATTTTCTTTTTGTTCTTGTTCTTCTTCTTCTTCTTCTTCTGAGAGAGTAACGTAGATTTGATCATCATCTCCCCAACGGTTCTTCAGTATTTCAGGAAGCATGTTGCACGTTGAACAACTTGATTTGTTTTTGGTAGGAATAGAAAGAATGATTTGACCCTGAACTGTTAATTCTTTGTCGGTCTTCCAAGTCTTAAAGTCCTTCATCAAGTGGACTCTTCGAAGTCTGAGCTTTAGCCCTAACGTTTCTTCTGTACAGTAGTTCCTCCAACCATAAGATCAAATCATTTGCCCTTGGGGCATGGCGATGCCTCCTCGCGAAGGATGCCTCGTTTCTTCTCTCTCTATCTCTCTCGCCAAAAACACACCCACATATTTATATATATTGTTACTTGACTTATTTATATATATTGTTACTTGACTTATAAACGATGTACCAGATTAATTGCTCGTCATTTTATTTTCATTATATTATTACCTGTGAAGACACCAAGATCTTTGAAGCCACAATCACTATACTAAGCCAATTATATCAAATCATAGTAAATACAGGTGAAAGGAAGTACATACGATTAATGCACCTATCTTTACATGGATTTGAACCTGTGACTTTTAGAATCTGTACCAGGGATTAGCGACTATATGAGTTCTTATAAGTTTTTCCCAAGGTGCATTTAGTGAAATTGAAATTTTTGGGCTGTTTGGTATCTTAATATTATAATTTAGTATATTTATATAATATTAGAATGTAATATTCACACATACACACACACACACATATATGTATATATATATATGTGTGGTGTGTGTGTGTGTGCGTGTGTGTCCTCTGTGTGTATGTTTGTTTGTGTGTGTAAGAGAGAGAGAGAGAGAGAGAGAGAGAGAGAGAGCATGGTCATGTGAAAAGAAAACCGCAGTTAAAACTGAAAATGGAAACCGAACAAAAGTTGAAAATGCAAAGAGTTGAACTAATTAGCGCTTCGGAGAATTGCAATTAAGGTCTGCGATATGAGGCAACTTCGACGAAACTTAGGATAAACTTTGGTTGTTAGAACCAATCAAAAACGGTCCGGAGGTGGCGTATATTAGAAGTACTGATGAGAATAGTCGACTACCTTGGGTCACGAATAGAGTGCAGAGGGGCATGGGGCTAGCACGTGCATCCCAGTATATGTATATGTGTATATTATATATATTTATATATATATATATATATATATATATATATATATATATATATATATATATATATATATATATATATATATATAATCCCTCGAGCCTAAAAGCCATGTTAGAATATCCGCATTTTTCTGTAAACTTTCCTCACGTGAAATAGTATATCCTTTTATTTTTTGTATTTCTAGCATTAAACGAGGGTAAGGTTACTTGAAGTTTTCGCCTGTGAAAGTTTTTCTGGATCATAACATGTTTTCCCTTTATTTTTCTCTCTCTCTTTTTTTGAGTCGGGTGGGTACAGGACGTATTGAGGGCAAATACCAATAGAGACATAGTTTTCATATAAAATGTAATTTCTCTTTATCACATTCCACATCAGCACATATATTAATTATATTACACACACACATATATATATACATATATATATATATATATATATATAACACACACACACACACACACACATATATATATATATATATATATATATATATATATATATATATATATATATATATAATGTCCATTAATATCCAATTCGCTCAACCTCGGAATTAATATATTTTCAGACATGTTAACTGAAGGGGAATTTTTTAATTTATAATAATTTCATCCTCTCGTGGGTTCGAACCAGCGCCCAGCGGACTGAGGGGAAATCAGGACTTGCAGTGACTTCTTGGCCGAATAGGTGATGTCACTGGAGTCCTGATTTCTCCTCATTCCGCTGGGCGCTGGTTCGAACCCACGAGAGGACGAAATTATTATCAACTAAAAATATTCCCCTTCGGTTAACATATATGAAAATATATTAATTCCAAGGTAGAGCGAATTGATATTAAAGGACATTTGTAGCTCGACGTGTATATATATATATATATATATATATATATATATATATATATATATATATATATATATATATACATATACATATACATATACATATATACATACACACACACACACACACACACACACACACACATATATAATATATATATATATTATATATATATATATATATATATATATATATATATATATATAAACTTCTACTACGGCAATTATGTGCTCATGAGATATTTAAAAGAAATCAGTACCCACAAACTCCGGTGTGTTACTTTAGCAGTGTGCATGTGCTGTTTAGAGTTTATATATATTTTTTCGCATTTGAAATGACACATACACATATACGTACGTACATACATGCATATATAGAATAATATAAAAGGAAGGAAAGGAGTTATAGCAGCTGGCCTCGTTTTGTTCCTCATGGCCTTTTAGATAGGCATGTTGTGTGTGCCTACTGGATGTGCTCACCGCCCCCGACTTGACCGCATCATGGAAGTGGTCAAAGGGATTGTTGGGGCTCGAATTGGGCGTGGCCACTTTTGAGTAACCTCCCCCCCCCCCCCCCCCCCCCCCCCCACTCTTCCCCCGCTCCTTGTATGACACGGCAAGTCTTTGGGAGCTACCATATGAGTTGTGAATGTTTGCATTAGCTCTATAGTGGCTCATGATAAATTATGAATGAATTTTACACCCTCGCATTTTTTCTTAATAATAATAATAATAATAAAATAATAATAATAATAATAGTGAAAATGAAGCTTTACTTTGTGTTTTCTAGTTTGAAATTGTAGATTTTACTATTACGTTTTACCTTGAATATGTATATGTATATATATATATATATATATATATATATATATATATATATATATATATAATGTTATGTGTGTGTGTGGGTGTGGGTGTGGGGTGAGTGTGTGTGGATGTGTATGTTGCGTTCGTTTGTCTGCCTATGTATTTTTCCTTACATGAATTTACGATTTTAAATTATGTTTGTTTTTAATTCTAACTTGCAAGTTGTCGTGTGACGTAGATGGGTTATTCGGCAAGAACGAAATTGTAAATATGCAACTGGCCTCTTTTATGAGGGAGAAACAGTTTGAAGTGATAAAATTTAGCCCAATAATTCCTGCATAAATGAAATTTATACTTTGAGAGCTTATGCACGATTCGTGGCAGCCATATTGGATTTCAAGGAAACCTCAGAAGATTATCTCTAGATGCACTAATACAGAATTTCTCACATTTTCCCTGCATATTTACGCTACGAAATTAAAATTGCTAGTTGTCCTCCTGCATATAATTTAGACTATGACAGGCAAGTATATTTGGCTATATCCACCTGTGTGACGCTTAGTCTAAAGTTGTTCAAATTTGATGCGCATGCTGCCATAGCTGGCAGACCGGACGTGCTGCTGATGAACCTTCTGTATAGGTATATGAAGGGGCTAATATAATGGAATTTTTCTGCTGCCGGGTTCATACACTATTCGTTAGAGAAAATGTGGATGCGAAGTCGCCGAGTGTTATATATTTTGCTACGCATGTTGAAGGAAATCATGTCTCGTTATGTAGTAACCATATTTTGTATTCTCCTATTTGTTTTATCATCTACATGTGTTGTAAAATGAAATACTGTGATTTGTTGTCACTTCGCATAAAGGTAAGGTTGTGGTACCGTGTATATTTTGTTTATGTTTTAGACTGTTAGTCTGATATAATTCAGATTATGTAGGCTATCATAGCTGAGGTAAACTATATCACGTATTAAATTTAATGCATTTACATATATAAATCATTAACATATATATATATATATATATATATATATATATATATATATATATATATATATATATATATATATGTGTGTGGTGTGTGGGGTTGTGTGTGTGTGTGTGTGTGTGTATTCGTTCAAAATTAATGGCTCCACAATTTCCAACTATTTCTATGTATACTGTATGCTTGAAATGTTTGGATAAGGTTTTTAATCGTGTAAATGTTTAAATTCCATGTATGTAAAGGACACTTGTATCGTTGCAAGAGACTGTATAGCCGCTGTGAGTAGTGATAATAATAATTCAGAATAATTCTCAAATCCATTATTAGTCGAAAATGGATTTCTACTTGGTGAATCATTTACAGGAAGATAAGAAGACAACTCCCTTCCTTTCCGGAGTGTGACGAATTGGCAAGACAAAGAGGCTGTCAGGCTATATTTGCTTCGTATCTGCGTCGGTAGGCCTATCTCTTATTATTGTCATAAAAAAGACGTGGTCTATAAATAGAGACTGGCCCGGTGGCGTGCAGTACAGGCTGTTCAGCAACAGTAGTTTTGAAGCTCTAGAGTGAAACTAGTAGTTTCGGGCGCCCCTGACCATTGTTGTTGTGATGCCACTCTACAAATTACGTCAGCCCGTCGTAGCATCGCATTACAAAACGTAACCTGTGGGTCATATACCTTCTGTGAACCACTGTCCCTTCTAGAATGACTACTCTCTCTCGGTTACGTGCTCGACTAACGACCTCAGGGTCCGAGTTCGATTCCTGGCTCTGCCAACGCGGAATCAGAGGAATTTGTTTCTGGTGATAGAAATTTCATTTTTCGATGTGGTTTGGATCCCACAATAAGCTGTACGTCCCGTTGCTAAGTAACCAGTTGGTTCTTAGCCACGTAAAATTATCTAATCCTACGGGACAGCCCTAGGAGAGCTGTTCGTCAGCTCTGTGGTCTGGTAAAACTAAGATATACTTAACTTTCTCTCTCTCTCTCTCTCTCTCTCTCTCTCTCTCTCTCTCTCTCTCTCTCTCTCTCACACACACACATACACACACACTTCACGAAATGTATATGAGCAACAAATTACGTTTTGCAATGCAACGCTACGTCTGGCTGATGTAATCTGTGCAGTGGTGTCACACTAACCATGGTCAGGGTCACTCAAAACTCGTTTCACTTGAGGGGTCCAAAACTGGATACGCTTGCCTCTACAAAGCTTTAGATCTGCATGCAAGAATATAAAGTAATTCTGATATCCGTAGCGGAATTCGAACCTGCGTCCAGAGTTGTTAGGTCGGCAACCTGACCTCGTTCTGATACTCTGGACGCGGGTTCGATTCCTGCTACGAACATTAAAATGACTTCATAGTCTTGCATTAAATTTTGAATCTAAGATTTCGTGGCGCCAAACGTATCCGAAAAGTGTGAGGAAGTCGAAACGTTGAGAGGTCATTGGCGTCATTACAGTTACATACGTGACTAGTAGATCCTATCCATCGACCTATCTATCTATCTGACTAGCTATCTATTTGTCTGTCGAAAAATATATATATATATATATATATATATATATATATATATATATATATATATATATATATATATGTGTGTGTGTGTGTGTGTGTGTGTGTATGTGTGTGTGTGTGTGTGTGTGTGTGTGGTGTGTGTGTACACGTGCAGGCATCCAGAGCTTAAGCCCGGAGCAGAGAACGAGCGCGGAGCAAAGAGCAGATATTTCATCGGATCGTAATCAGCGAGGAGGACGTAATTGGAGCTCCCGTTATAGGTGGAAGAGTTTCCAATGAGAGCCGTTGGCCAAGTGGTCGTCGCTAATAAGAATCACAGATATATCGGTCTCTTGGTGCTTAGAAGTACCTTTAATAGGCACTTCGGGGCTGATACTCAATAATTTTTGATGTTTGGGAAAATAAAAGAGAGAGAGAGAGAGAGAGAGAGAGAGAGAGAGAGAGAGAGAGAGAGAGAGAGGTCAAATGATTATGGCAAAAAAAATAAAAGATCCATGATAGTGTTCAGTATTTTAAAACTGCAAATGTTTTCAACGTGTGATCTCGTTACTTATTTTATTTGTAACGTTTTAATGGAAATAACATCATTTTTTTAGTCGTTCTTAATGTTTTTGTTGTGGATTTTTTACTTTTATAAAAAGTTCGAACTGTAGCTATCAAATTTTATGTCATCATGGTCATCAATTATTAAGATTATTATTGTAGAAATTGTAATATCGCCATTATTATTATCATTATCATCTTAATAAAAACAGAACATGTAATTAATATGCATTTTCATTTCTGAAGCACTGATGAGAGGTTACCATGCCATAGCGTTGCCATGGCAACCTCTCCCTTCCCACGGTTGCCTGGTGTGTGCTGATGTTTTTTGTAGGGGTAACAAAAGACCTTATTCGAGCATGAGGTTGTTGGGACGGGTGGGGGGTTGGAGGGTGGGGGAGGGAATTAGAATTAAGGCAAAGATGAGAGAAGACATTTTTTCCTTCAAGTTTTTCGATGTATAGATAAAAAGCAATTCTGGGATAGGTAAAATATTCAATGAAAAAGGAAAGACAAAAGAAAAATAGAAGGTGTGACAAAAAGCAATTGGAAACGGATCAACGATAACGAAGAGAGGTTTTTGATCTCCTCTCTCTCTCTCTCTCTCTCTCTCTCTCTCTCTCTCTCTCTCTCTCTCTCTCCTCTCTCTCTCTCCACCACACCCCCGACCCTCCTCCTACCCACCCCAACCCCAGAGGAATTAGTTTTAGATATTGCATCATCTTCTGGGAAATTAGACGTTTAGTAATTGCATTAATAACCACAAGCATATTGTTTTCATGGCATGGTTAATGTCAGAAGGGTAGTCATGTAAAGGGTAATTTACCTTATCGGTAAATGCAAGAAATGGTAAAAATAAAAAATTCCGTGCTATGAGCGCATATATATACGTGTATATATATATATATATATATATATATATATATATATATATATATATATATATATATATATATATATATATATACACTAACAAACTGACCCATCTACGATGGGTGATAAAATACGGGTGCAGAAGTGAAAAATTTATATTTACTATTTGTTCAGCAATATTAAAATAAGGGCGATTTTTATACATACCTACTACAGAACGTCTTTGTACACAATATTATCAGTTTGTCCACAACTGAATTTCAAGTTGGCAGAATCAGTTGCTCTGCTCATCGCCACATACAGTTGGCCATGTGTGAACATGGGTGACGGCAGAAACACACCAACACGATCCAAAGTCTGGCCCTGCGACTTGTTTGCAGTGAATGAGAAGGCCAGGTTGATGGGAAACTGCCTGCGCCGTAACTGGAACGGAAACTGGTTGTCCGAAGGCATCAGAGGAATCCGGGGGATGAACAGACGTTTGCCGGTGTGAGGGCTCGTCGCTATCACTGCTTCGATGACGTGGGAGCTTAGCTCCATAACGGTGTACCTCGTTCCGTTGCAATGTCCATTGGCAGGATCGAAATTCCGAAGCAACATTACCAGGCAGTACTTCTTCAACGTTATTTTGTGCACTGGCAGTCCCGATGGATTTAAGTTATTCAAAAAATCTTGCGGATATTGATGATAATTTTCATCTTCTATTGTGTCCAAGCTGAAATATTCGCGACTTTCTCCGGGGAAGTTGTACAGAAATTATGTATGAAAAATCGTAAAGTAACTAACTCTACGGGAATAACCAGCCCCGTTTCACGGCCAGAAACAGCTCCGTTTCAGGGAATCCCTTCTCACCCCCACCCCCTACAAAGGAGGGGGTTAGGTTGGATGAAACCCCAATACAAATCATCTTAGCGGTCCCCACCATAACCCTGCCAAGTTTCATGCCCATCTGACCAGCCGTTTGGCCGTGATTGAATGACAGACAGACAGACAGAATTAGGCCCATTATAGTATATATATATATATAAAATATATATATATATATATATATATATATTATATTATATTATATGAACGATAATTTATGGGCCTTTTACCTTCATAGTATACTGTTGTATTACAGTAAAAGACATATATATATATATATTATATAATATATATATATATATATATATATGTGTGTGTGTGTGTGTGTGTGTGTGTGTGTATATAGTATATATATATTATATATATATATATATATATATATATATACATATATATATTATATTTTATTTATTTATATATTTATTTACAATCTCGCAATCCACTTACACTGATCATTTTACACGCGCATACTGGCGTATGTATGAATTTTGTTCCATTTAGTGTAATGTGAACCAAACCTACTCAATTTCCACTTTTTTTTCTCCAAATTTTCATAGATTATTGATATTTTTTCTTAGTTTGTGCCTTACATTGCACCTATTCGGTTTTCGTTATTAGAATAATTTTATCTTATACGATTTAAGCCTTGAGCTCTTCTGGCTGAATTTGATTCCAAGTAAAGTATTGTCTTTTTTCTTACACCTGGCTAAGATTGTTGATTTCGTTTATCTGCCAATCAACATGATCTGGCAGAAGCTAATAAAAGAGTTTTCATTATCTTAAGCAAAATGTTCAAGTTAACTGTTAATTAGGTTTTTGCGTGGATTGGGGGTCCAATCTGGGTCAAGAAATTTTTGTTATCGCTTCGGTTTTGTCTTTGTTATGAATTTAAAAAAAAATGTAGTTTCCTCTTGTTCGTGGAGAAACAAAATGATGGAAACTGAGGTATTTGCAGTGGCGGAGGTGTATATTTTTCTTGCTGGTTTTTATCTTTCTTCCCACCAGATTATTTATAGTTTTGCAAATATAACAAGTACCCTTTGCTGACGAGGAATCACAATTCTAAACGAAGCTTATCAGCAGCGTGTCGAACCCTCCTACACACACACACACACACTGCACCATTAACCGTTATACAGAACAATCTCCTATGCTATTTGGATAATAATAACCAAGGTTATACTAGAATACCCACCCAACCCTTTGTGGGTCCTTTGAACACTTATGAATCAAATGCTCTCCTTTTAGCGCGTCAGTCTTACCCTCCCCAATTATTAATATATATATATATATATATAATATATATATATATATATATATATATATATATATATATATAAACTGTCCGTGTGTTAATGTCTGAAAACAATTGACGATAAGGCCGCCAGCACCCTGGAAAGCGCCCATATCGCTCGAAGGCGAGCGAATGAGCGCGTCCTATTATTCCCGCGCGCGCCAATTACAACACCAGGTCTCTCGCCTCGCTAATTGGTCCGGGCGTCGTTTTTACCTTCGCTTGCCAATTATAGGGTGTGGTGACGTCACAAAGTCATTTGCTTACGTCCCCCGATGGTCGTCTCGGCGGTAATTCTGGAAAGTGATTTTAGGCGCTCCGTTCCAGGTTCAGTATCGGCTCTTGATTTCCTGACGTTATGTTTCTCTATCTCGGTCATTTCTTTTCCCAATTTGTACTCTCCTTTTCTCTCTCTCTCTCTCTCTCTCTCTCTCTCTCTCTCGTCTACTTTAATCTTTCACTCATATATCTATCTTTTATTGATTTTATCCTGCGATAATTTTTCAGTTTTTGCTCGTTTCTCTCTCTCTCTTCTCTCTCTCTCTCTCTCTCTCTCTCTCTCTCTCTCAGTACTTTAATCTTTCACTTCATATATCTCTATCTTTTATTGATTTTATCCTGCGATAATTTTTCAGTTTTTCTGCTCGTCCTCTCTCTCTCTCTCTCTCTCTCTCTCTCTCTCTCTCTCTCTCTCTCTCTCTCTCTCTCTCAGTAACCCTATCCCACTGTTCCTTGATAATCTAGTTCGTTTTTCTAAACCATATATGTTCGTATGTATGCTCCGGTTAATCATCTCTTTTCAACTGAACGTTGAACCAGATCAATTCGAGGGTGTCTGTAAGCACGTGATTTCTTTCTGTCCCGTGGTTGTATCTTCAGTTCATGTATTTCAGTTTTATGGGCTTCCGTTTACGATTTCCGCATACTTCGTCTCAACGCTATACACACCTTTGGTTATGTATTTCTAACATTTTTTGTTTAAGTCTTTCAGTCTGTATAAATGGATGTATGTGTAATCATGTATATCTTTTTATTCCTCGGAATGTTTTTTTGAAATCTAGCCGTAGATATCACTACTTCAAATATACACCTGTAAAAAGTGTA
>NC_087202.1:53319355-53329355 GCF_015104395.2 Macrobrachium nipponense | reverse complement strand
ACTTGTGTTATTTTATTGTTAAAGCCCTCCAAAGCGCTTTATTTATGGTTTTAGTCTGTTTTGGGGAGAAAATCTAGATACTATTTGCGCAACGTTTTTTGTTTTTGCATTGAACTTCTTGATTAAATGTTTTGTTTAAGCACGACTTACCTTGTTTTAGAGTTTTATTCTTTATGGTTTTACATCGATTCGTTGTAAAGTTATGTACTACGCTTTCTCTTTACGTTTTGTCTTTAAATTAGACATTACCACTTATCTCGTGGAAAGTCTCATTCCTGTGGATTGTAACATGGTATATATATATATATATATATATTATATATAAATATATATATATATATTATATATATGTGTGTGTTGTGTGTGTGTGTGCGTGTATATATAATATATATATATATATATAATATATATATATATATATATATATATTATATCTATATATATACCTATATATATATATATATATGTTATATATATTTATCTCTCTCTCTCTCTTCTCTCCTTCTCTCTCTCGCTCTCTCTCTCTCTCTCTCTCTCTCTCTCTCTCTCCAACGGAATTTAACGCCGGGCATTCAGATGTAACGAAGGAATATTAGCATAACAGGTTGCCTGAGCGTGGAATCATTTCAAAAGAATTTGTTTCATCTCATTGAATCCCATTCGGTCACTTGGTCTTTTCTGCCCATTCTAACATTCAGCAAAGCTTATGCGCAGGACGCACAGGACTTGATTTAGGAAGTCCCTTTACAAAAAAAGTCCTTTAAAGGAGGGCTTAAAGACCTGTGAATAAGGTCCCAAGGAACTTTGATCAACTTTTTCCCTCTTATATATATATCAAAGGCATATTTGGTAGGCCTAAACCCTCTTCATAAAATCGGTTATTAGGGTATTGGGTCTCCTTTTAGACGGTTCCTGTCTGTAGATTATGTAGATATGATTTTTACGGGCCTAGCTGGTCACAACAGTTTGGTCTCGCGTTCGGTTTCAGTGTTATCGTCGCCGGTGAGTACATATAATTTTTTGCCCACCCGCTATTGTTATGGGTCTAGTTCATAAATTCTGGGATTTTGTTTAATAAGCCTAACTGTAGTCTCTCTCTCTCTCTCTCTCTCTCTCTCTCTCTCTCTCTCTCTCTCTCTCTCTCTCACACGTAGAAGTGAGAATTTCTTCAGATGTACATGCGAGACTGATTCTCTCTCTCTCTCTCTCTCTCTCTCTCTCTCTCTCTCTCTCTCATACACACACACAGAAGTGAGAATTTCTCTAAAGTACATACGAGACTAATTAAACGAAAACCAGACAAGAAATAATGGATGGAAACTAGAACTGAAGAGATACAACACACCCCATTATGGGAACTTCTTTACATACAAGATATGTGACACGTGGAATAAACTGCCACCAGAAGTTGTAAACAACAACAGTGTGGAAGAGTGTAAAAGAAAGCTAGACAAAATCATTGGGACACTGTGAATGCACAGTAAAACCTGCTTCTACAGATAAGTGAGCACACGATGTCTCCTCGGATGGTCTAACAAGTCTTAGAGACATCCCAATTCTTGTAACTCTCTCTCTCTCTCTCTCTCTCTCTCTCTCTCTCTCTCTCTCTCTCTCTTACCGTTTTAGGCCTGTTCACGCCACCGGCATGGTATTTCATTTCATGCTTGCCAATAGCACCCTTCGTGTGCTCTGATCTCCGAAGGAAGATGGGTTCCAGATTCACACTAAGGTGCGGGACAGCCTATTGATTTATGAATTTCCTTTTTTTTTTTTTTTTTTTTTATACATATTATGTCCTTTATGGCATTTTCCTTTTCAACGTAAAATATCCGCACCGTTGATATATCACGTTGGTTGGAAGTTTCACGAAGGATTTTGTTACTTTTATTGTATATTCTACAGCCCACACGGAATAAACTCTGACATTTCGTTTTCCTAATATTGTTGGCGGACTATTTCCTCTAAAACCCTGAATCTGTAGTATTGGAAATCGTCTCCAAAAAATGTTAGGATTTGAGAAGATAAGATTTCATCGCATTTGCAATGTAGTTGCATGTTGAGTGGGAAGATTGAAATGTTTGTTGGGATTCGTCAGTGCATCGTTTGTGTTGATTTTATTTCTCGTTCTAGAAGCGTTGTCTAAATGACTAGACTTTTCATGATCTGAAAAATTTCCTTGTGACGCTTTCAACCTTGTATTTCTTGACTGAAAACATCATCGGGAAGGGAGAAAGTACAAGAGATGTGTTACCCCTTCCCCCCCCCCCCCCCTCCCCCCCCCCCCCTCTCTCTCTCTCTCTCTCTCTCTCTCTCTCTCTCTCTCTCTCTCTCTCATGATGCGTTTTGAACAACTTAGTAGGCCCGTTTTAACGTATATCACGTTTTTTTTAAAGTAATTAAGGAGACTTAAAATTCCTAATTCATTTCTTTCAGCTTAGGGTTGTTTGGAACACTCGTAATATTCATGCGCCAGACTGGACCTTGTTTTAGTTTAATTTGAATATCCCATCCAAATCAATGATCTTATAGCCAGACCCGTAAGATTTTATGCCTGGTAAAATACAAACAATAGTGGTGAGTAAGTGAATTTTGTACTGTTAATTCTCCCGTTTCGTTGCCCTGAGTCCGTGCTAGCGAATAGGACTCCAGAGTATAGGATGTACCACGGTCTAGGTATATTAGGTCTGCCGAGTCTTTTACCAAAATAAGAGCGCCCTGCGCATGACGTCACACGAAAGAATAAGTGTTGCCATATTTCCCATCTTGGTTCCCAGTTTCTTTTTATATTCCTTATTTTTTCACAAATAATGGTAGTTAAACATCAAATTCCTTAAAAACACCAAAACATTTATTCAATAGAAAACTATATTTCATGAAATAAGTAAAGAAAGCAATAAAATACTTAGACCGTGGGATGTACTATGTTCTGCGTTCTCCCACCTACTACGTTTCACGCCCTTTAGTCTCGTGATTTTCATTTGAAGAGGCCAAGGCTGTTTCCATTTGATGGGAACAAAATCGTTCGGGGAAATTGAACTCGTGGCATCGACTCCCATTATGGTCGGGAAATTATAGTTTAGATGGAGTCATTTGTTTACACTGATTTTGATTTTATGGATTTGTTTTGTAATATGCTCCAGTTCCTATGCAGTTTATGTAATAATGAATAGAAACACCCCTTCTCTCTCTCTCTCTCTCTCTCTCTCTCTCTCTCTCTCTCTCTCTCTCTCTCTGTGATCCTCGTTACTCAAAGGTAAATTACTCCATCTCTGCAAATTCCCATTTTCTTTCCTTTTTTTATTTCGCACCTTCCATTAATCACTCTTTTTTTACTTTCCTATTGTTGCTTTTATCGTCCTTTATTTTTCTTCCCGGTCGCTTTATCCTGAACGACCTTTTCGACCTTGGTGTGTGTCATGTCATTGGCTGAATAGCGTCCGTTATTGACCTCTTGAGTTTAATTGAAATGTCACAGAAGACAAACGGATCCTGTGTTGCGAGATACTCTGTCGAATACTGCTGGGCCGCGGCGCCGTCTATGGAAAATGACTGTTTTGTGTCGTTGCACTTTGGGAAGTTTGCGTTTTTTTTTTTTTACGTTGTCGCTTCCATTTGGTTTTCCTCTTTATTGGTGAGTAATATGGTTGGGTGCGTATGTCTATTGATGAACATGACTTTCATTACAATGACGCAGAAGAAAAAATGACCTGATAACCATGTAAATGAAATAATGGATGACGACAGAACATTATATTACTTGCAAGCCTTGGTACCCTGTCTTTAGATGCCCAGTAATAAATCACAGAGATGTGATAAGACAACGTATAATTAACTCTGAGCTTTATTTAATCTCTCGATGTTTTGTGGACTCTTCCAACTGAAATACCTCAAAAATCCGATTAGGATATGATTGTCGCTCCTTTCCTCGCCGAGCTTCGAACCTGTGTTAAGAGTATGATCGTGTTCAGCCCTGACTACACTCTCTACGCTGCA
This sequence comes from Macrobrachium nipponense, assembly GCF_015104395.2. NCBI lineage: Eukaryota > Metazoa > Arthropoda > Malacostraca > Decapoda > Palaemonidae > Macrobrachium > Macrobrachium nipponense. The sequence goes on along the minus strand of NC_087202.1, from coordinate 53,325,362 downwards.
GCTTTGTTTATCTCTGCGCGTAATGGGATTTCCAAAGGACAGTTAACGCGATTTGGGGATCAGATATGGCGCTGGCAATGCTGAGGATGTGGCGCATTAATCGTCTTCAAAATTGAGTTTATGCAGACTACCCCAATTACTCCATCCAGTTTCCACGACGTCGAACTCAAATTCATGTTGTTGACTCAGTAAAGGAAACCTCAAGCATCTAATTAACGAGTGAACGTTATACCCAAATTAATCTTTGGCGCATCCCATTTTACATTAAGGTTTCTGTTACTGATGTCATTGAGAATTGTGGTTTAGTTTACCGTATTTTACAGATTGTTTGCGTTCAGTTTTTTCCTTTGGACAAGCTTCCATTCAGATGGTCAGTCAGAGCTTTAATGGCCGTCAATTCTATAGTATGGCATTTCGGGGCTCTTAAAACTTTAGAAGTTGTTTGTCTTGTATTCATTTTTAGCGCCCAGCATCCAGTGTGAGTCCTTGTGTTGATATCAATGGATTAGTGATCGCAGGAAGAGAAATGAATAAAAAAAAATAATACTTACTCTTATCACAGTTTGCTCTTGTGAGAAATCTTGAGAGAAGTATGAGGATAAGAAGGAAGAAAAAAAAGAGAAACATTGAAAGAGGGAATTTTAAGGAGATCAGTCTTTGGTGGCCGTCCGAGTGAATCAAATAAATAAAGCTTAAAATCCCTAAAGCTGTCAGCCGTCGCGCTGGAAGAAGGGATTACCTCCTGTAATTGTTTAGGTCCGGGAGAGAGAGGGCTCGGATGACCCCTCCCTCTTTTCCCGTCTCCTCCTACTCCTCTCCCCTGGCCTGGAACATACCAACTCCCTCCTTACTTTGTCATCCAGAAAATAGATAAATCATCTGCTTTAGTCAATCAGACTTTTTTTCTCTCTCTCTCTCTTTCTTTCATTGTAGGGTGATTGCCAAGTTTTTTTTTTTTTTTTTCCTGGAAAGGTCAAGATGTCAGCTTCATTTTCGTTAAATCGTGAAAGTGTTCTGTTAGCAAATATCTCGTTAAACCTTAATTATACACACATACACACGCGCGCGCACACACACACACACACATATATATATTATATATAATATAATATATATATATATATTATATATATATATATATATATACTATATATCTAAATTCACTCTACCTCCCAAATGATATATTTTCATATATGTACCGAAGGGAATTTTTTAGTTGATAATAATTTTCGTCCCCCCATGGGATCGAACCACCGTCCAAGTGGACGGGGAACGAAATCATGGACAGTCATGACGCTATCCAATCAGCCAACAGAGACGCTATAAGTTCATATCGATTCTGACCTTACAAATCACCCTCGAACTCGGTGCTTTCGTAATTAGAATCGATATGAAACCCCAAAATCCCCGTCTACCATGTTAGCCAATTCGAGCGTTTGACAGCACGTAGCCTTTTTCCTTTTTTCGTTATGAATAATTATCACATCGAACCGTGATTCATTTATATATCATTCAAGCTACAAATGTCCTTTAATATCTAAATTCCACTCTACCTCCCAAATGATATATTTTTCATATATATGTACCGAAGGGGAATTTTTTAGTTGATAATAATTTCGTCCCCCCATTCCCCTGGGATCGAACCACCGTCCAAGTGGACGGGGACGAAATCAGGACAAGTCAGTGACGCTATCCAATCAGCCAACAGAGACACTATAAGTTCATATCGATTCTGACCTTACAAATCACCCTCGAACTCGGTGCTTTCGTAATTAGAATCGATATGAAAAAAACCGTCTACCATGTTAGCCAATTCGAGCGTTTGACAGCACGTAGCCTTTTTTGTTATGAATAATTATCACATCGAACCGTGATTCATTTATATATCATTCAAGCTACAAATGTCCTTTAATATCTAAATTCACTCTACCTCCCAAATGATATATTTTCATATATGTAACCGAAGGGGAATTTTTTAGTTGATAATAATTTCGTCCCCCCATGGGATCGAACCACCGTCCACAGTGGACGATATATATATATATATATAGCACCCGCCCAGTTGACCCAGAGTTGAATGGATAATACCAGTGTCAGCTGGGTGCAAGAAGAGCTTGGGGCTAGCAGCCTCATCCTTAGAGACTCCGAGAACCAGAAGAGTATATTATATATATATATATATATATATATATATATATATATATATATATATATATATTATATAATATTATATAAATGTATGCAGTTAATAATCTCACCAAGAAGAGGTCCATTGGGGACGAAACTAATGAACATATTCTAACAAAAAAACTTTCATTTCCTATGTGAATACAACTGCATAACATATGTTCGTGTCTAAGGTACCCAGTACTATATATTGTATATGTGTGCGTGCGTGTGTAGTCTTCTTCAAAGGCTTGTATAAAGTTAAAGTGTTAATTCCATTGAACAAAATGCTCTTGTATGAAATGACAGTTTTCTATGATGGAGCTCCAATTCGTTCCTGGAAATTCGGTGTGGGGCAGAATCATGTGACAGCAGAGTGACGTTGAACGCTCCAGGAGTTGTTGCACCAAGTCCGCAAGATCAACAGATTGTTATTGGGAGCTGTAAAAATTTTTATTTGTTCCTCTCTTATAGTATAAGATTAATAGAATAGACTATTATATACATCAAGTATATATATATATTAATATATATAATATAATATATATTTTAAGTATTATAGATATATGATTCTGCATATCTGTTTCTTGTCTTTTTTTTGTTTTTAAGGATGATTTTTATTCTATTGTTGTTTTCTCATATTGTTATCCTTGCAATATAACAATGTTCATGTTAAAATATAAATGTTATTATTGTGTCTTGATTGCCATTATTAGATGGTCAAGTTTGGGTTATGAGGAACCACGAAAAATCTCTTCTGTTGACGTATTTCCTGCAATTTTTTTTCTAATAATACTGAAAACCAGATTCAAGACAACCCTACCCATTGACCTAAATATCTTGTATCCCGGCCGAGTACACTCTACTGTCCATAGAGTGGTTTCGTCACTCTTGTAGTACACGACGTTAAAAAAAGAGAAACAGATCATAAAAAAAAGATAGGCCTATGGCGATACAACATATACCCTAGTAGGCAATTGTAGCTGGCTAAATTTGCAATACGTTTCGCAGATAAATCTGTTTGTGAGATATATTCTTTCTATCTGAATTGTTGTTGGTTGCTCCTCTTTGCCAACAATATATATATATATATATATATATATATATATATATATATATATATATATATATATATATAACTGTAGAGGTCTTTTCAACTTATTTTCCGAACGTAGAATAAGCGTTTATTCGCCCGAGTTTAGTGGAAAGTGTTAGAGATTAATCTTTCTTAGAAGTCGTGATTTAACAGCATAAATATTCAGCAAAGGTTTAATGAAATATGCATGAGAAAGTTGCGGTAAGGATATTCAGCCGCAGCAAAACCTTGTTTGAAGGTGTTTCAGAAACTATGGGGAAAGTCTCTGGCAACCATAAAGGAAAACCACATCACTTTTGTAAGGTGATTTGAATAAATCCTCTAATTCTCAACTGTAGATAAACATAAAACAAGTCAAAAATGCTCCGAAGTTTCTTCGTCGCATAATGCTGTATGAAACTCTCAGTCATAGCCCACGAAAACTTTCAGCACGGTCCTGTGGTGGCCTGCATTATGAGCAGCCATAGCGGCGCCAGGCGCGCGATCATGGCTAACTTTAACCTTCAATAAAATCAGAACTACTCAGGCTAGAGAGCTTCAATTTGGCATGTTTGATGGTTGGAGGGTGGATGATCAACGTACCAATTTGCAGCCCTCTAACTTCAGTGGTTTTTAAGATCTAAGGGCGGACAGACAGACAAAGCAGGCACAATAGTTTTGTTTTGAGAAAACTTAAAAGTGACCAGTTAACGTCGTCTTCAACGAAAGTTTATCGTGATACATTTTGGGATTGGTGCCAAAACAAGTGGTAGAGGTGTATAAACGATGTGAGAAATGTGTTAGATTGTGATGTTAAAAAGGACGTCCACGATCTTTAAGATAGACATGCTACAACCGGCCTTCTATAGTGGCCACCATCGACAAACGACCGAGAAAAGCATAATACTATCTATATATATATATTATATATATATATATATATATATATATATATATATATGTGTGTGTGTGTGTGTGTGTGTGTGTGTGTGTGTGTGTGTGAATGTGTGTGTATATATATATATATATATATATATATATAGATATACATAGATATATATTATTTGTGTGTGTGTGTGGCATGGGGAGTTTTCGAAATCCCGCGATGCTATTTGTTGATCAATTATGATTACGTAACAAACTAAGTTACACACAAATTGAAGAATTTTAACAAGCATTCGACAGAAAACTTTACATACAATATTGTGTTCATTTGTGTGTGTGTTTGAGTTCGAGTGTTGATGAGTACTTACTTTTTACGAATTTCAGTTGAATGATATGATGTTATAGAATGTCCCTCATTTAGGGCTGTGTATCAGATTAGGTTTACGGAAGAGGATTTGTGAATACAATAATTCATGTAGTAAAATAAGAATTCCTTGTGCAGTGAGTTAACATTCCCGCGGTTTGATTATTCTACTTGGTTCACTAAGCTTGAAGGGGAGGGATTTCTGTTACATCCATGGTATATGTGGTACAGTTAAAAAGGTCGCCGAAATATCGTAGATTGTGTGGGGAGGTATTTTAAAGCATCCCCTTAATAAAGGATAAAAGAATTTTAGTATGGTTAGTCCTAAGCTACCGAGGGCTGGATTCGGACACAATTTCCCGTGTATTCCCGAAGGAAGTCGCGTCCTCATCGTAATATGCCGTTTTATTATGTCACGCTGACAGATGGCGTTATCATGTTTATGTAGCACACAACAGACGGTAGCGTTCAAAAACGAAAGTAAGCTGAAAAAATAAAAATCTATCGTTAGAAAATGTGTTTAGAAGATTATTATTATTTCTTGGGGTGCAAGTACCCAATCTGTATTGTAATTTTAAATTTCATGTGTCGGAAACTGCACACTACATTTATTTTTCTGTTTTTCTTATGGCCAATACTTGCTGTCATTATCTTCAACACTCCACCAAGCATTGTAGTTTTAATACGTTAAGGTTTGCAGGTTATTATTATTATTATTAGGCAAGAATAAATAAGAAAAACCTCATGATTACGGACGGTAATTTTTTAAACACAATGAGATAGGTCTCTGTCTCCGTCTATGCAAACATCTATCCCTCCCTCCGCACCCCCCTCCCTCCTCTCCTACCCTCCTTCGCTCCCTCCCAGGTACATCCTGTTTAATCTGCTAAAACCCACCGGAGTCTTGGTCGTAGACCCTCGGATTGACACCTATAGGAGCCCACCCATTCACACACCCACACGGACACAAACAGAAAGCCATCCACACGCCCACCGTGCGTATCCATTTAGATCTCCCGCCCACGTAAATCCCCGGCCACGACTTCACACCTCTTTGGAACGCCTTTTCACCCCACTTCCCATAGCCCCACCCCTCCCCCCCTCCATCTCTTCTCACCCCCCCTACACTCCAGCCTGTCACGTTCACCCTACCTTAAATCCCCGCTGTCTACATTCATTGAGGTTTCGTGCATAAGTCGTTTGGCTCAGACTCTCTCTCTCTTCTCTCTCTCTCTCTCTCTCTCTCTCTCTCTCTCTCAAACAAACTCTTTGATCTTTCTTCCTCACTTGTTTGTAGCACTTCCCTCTAGCTTTTTGCTGTGCTTGATTTCTTTGAAGAAAAACATTGTCCTCTGTAATTCTTTCGAACATCACACCTTTTTCTAAATTCCTTAATAATAATAATAATAATAATAATAATAATAATAATAATAATAATAATGATAATGATGATAATAATAATGAATAATTAGTCAGTTTATCAGAATAGATTAACATGGATTCAGGAGTGAGAGGAT
>NC_087202.1:53301855-53316855 GCF_015104395.2 Macrobrachium nipponense | reverse complement strand
TTCGTGTCGACCAGCAATCGCCAACGTTTGGACTCTAGGTATGTCAGTATTTTTGTCCGGTGGGTGATGGACATGGAGTTGCCTTTGGCGCGCACAAACATATACATACAGATAGATTCTTATATATATATATATATATATATATATATATACTATAATATATTATAATATATATATATATATATTATATATGTTGCGTTTGTTGTAATATGTATTTATATAGGCAGAAAATAGATAGGTATAAATATATATATATATATATATATATATATATATATATATATATACAGAGAGAGAGAGAGAGAGAGAAGAGAGAGAGAGAGAGTGAGAGAGAGAGAGAGAGAGAGAGAGAGTATCAAGCATAAGTTCGGATTCCACCACGGAACGACAAGTTTGCTTATGCGCAGTCAGTGTGTAGCTATAACATCAGGTAGGAAGCGAATATTGTTCTGCTCATGAAAATATTTAACAGGGCTAGAATTACCTCTCTCTCTCTCTCTCTCTCTCTCTCTCTCTCTCTCTCTCTCTCAAACAAAATATTTTTTTAAGTCACTTCTCCACCTCTTTGCCTATTATAGAAAGCAGTGAGACCGGGAGAGCACGCGCTTACAAATACAGTAGCATAAGGTGTAACGGCTGTGCAAATGCAGTTAGTCGACAAAAGTGCGTCTATCTTCCAAAGAGAGAGAGAGAGAGAGAGAGAGAGAGAGAGAGAGAGAGGCTGCTGTTACAAGAAGAAAAAGGATACGGCAAACGAACTGATCTTTGTAGTTTTAAGTTTCAATTTGGGATTACAGTTTTCGTATAGGTTGGTTTGTATGACTCCAGAGGTCCCTACAAGGCATCTTACCACCATAATTGCTGGTTGCCTCTAAGCAAGTACCAGTGCCAGTATAAGCCATCTTTATCTTTTAGCCAACCAATCTAACGATGACTGAGTTGAAACTAATATTACCTACATTTAGACTGATTCAAGTATGCCTGAGAACTAGTGTTTAGCAAATTCGTTCTCGGTGACCTTCCAGGTACCTGCTAAGCCTAAAGACAGAGGAACTGCAGAGCAACAGGGAATAGCCTGGAAAGAGAGAGAGAGAGAGACCTTACCTTACCTTACCTTACCTTACCTTACATACCTTACATCTTGTTCGGGTTGCCCCAGGTCCCTCAGTGTGAGGCACCTCTAATGTCTACCAGAGAGTTGCTAGTACATCTTCCGGTATATTTTGCATCTTCCAATCTTGGATGGTCTGGGATGCAGTTTAGATATTTGTCGAGCTTATTCTTAAACACATCTACGCTCACTCCTGATATATTCCTCAGATGAGCTGGCAACGCATTGAATAGACGCTGCATTATCGATGCTGGTGCGTAGTGGATTAATGTCCTGTGTGCTTTCCTTATTTTTCCTGGTATAGTTTTGGGCACTATTAATCTACCTCTGCTTGCTCTTTCTGATATTTTTAGTTCCATGATATTTTCTGCTATTCCTTCTATCTGTTTCCATGCCTGAATTATCATGTAGCGTTCTCTTCTCCTTTCTAGACTATATAATTTTAAGAATTGTAGTCTTTCCCAGTAGTCAAGGTCTTTAACTTCTTCTATTCTAGCTGTAAAGGACCTTTGTACACTCTCTATTTGTGCAATATCCTTTTGATAGTGTGGGTACCATATCATATTGCAATATCAAGTGGACTACGAACATATGTTTATAAAGCATAATCATGTGTTCAGTTTTCTTGTTTTGAAGTGCCGTAACAACATTCCCATTTTTGCTTTACATTTTGCCAACAGAGTTGCTATTTGATCATTGCATAACATGTTCCTATTCATCATCACACCAAGGTCTTTAACTGCTTCCTTATTTGTGATTGTCTCATTATTAGGTCCCTTATATGCATATAGCTTTCTTTCTCTGTCTCCATAATTATTGATTCAAATTTATCAGAGTTAAATACCATCCTATTTTACCTCTGCCCAATCATATACTTTGTTAAGGTCTCTTTGTAGAGCGTTCCTATTCTTCATCACAAGTAATTTCTCTACTTATTCTTGTGTCATCTGCGAAACTACTCACTACCGAATCCTTAACATTATTGTCTATGTCTTCAATCATAATAACAAACAGTATTGCAGCTAACACCGTACCTTGCGGCACACCGGATATTACCTTGGCTTCATCCGATTTCTCGTCGTTTGCAATAACTATCTGTTTTCTGTTGTGTAAAAATTCTTTTAACCATCTTCCTACTTTATCCACGATATTGTGTTTTCTAATTTTCTTCGCTAATATATTATGGTCTACTTTATCAAAAGCTTTTGCAAAGTCTAAATAAACCACATCTGTTTCATTTCCACTTTTCATATTTTTGAATATGTTCTCACGGTGGACTAACAGTTGGGTTTGTGTACTTTTTCCGGGTACGAAACCATGTTGTCTTTTATTAAACAAATTATTTTTTATTAAATGTTTCATAATATTTTTCTTCATTACCCTTTCATACACTTTCATAATATGTGATGTTAGACTCACAGGCCTATAATTACTTGCCTCTAGTCTTGATCCACTTTTGAAAGTAGGGGTAATATATGCTAATTTGTGCTCATCATAAATCTTGCCTGTATCTACACTTTGTCTTAATAATATTGCAAGTGGCTTTGCGATAGAATGAACTACTTTCTTTAACAAAATAGCAGGAATTCCATCAGGCCCTGCAGCAGCTCCATTTTTAATTTCATTAATAGCCTGCACAATATCAGCTTCATTAATATCTATGTCAGCTAAATATTCACTATTTTCATCCCTTACTTCTATATCATTATCTTCATTATCTATTCTAGGGGTGAATTCTCTCTTATATCGTTCTGCCAGTATGTTGCAAATTTCCTTTTTTTCATTCGTTAATCTCCCTTCAATTCTTAGAGAGAGAGAGAGAGAGAGAGAGAGAGAGAGAGAGAGAGAGAGAGAGAGAGAGAGAGAAATGAGGGAGGGTGTTGGGGGGGAGGGAATTTAAGCTCAAGTAGAGTCTAGAGAGAAATTAGACTGGGAAAAATTTAAGTTCCATTTGAGAGAGAGAGAGAGAGAGAGAGAGAGAGAGAGAGAGAGGGAAAAATGTTAGGTTCAAGTTACTCATATCTGAAAGAGGTACCCGGAAAGGGTACGCTAGAGGCTGGAACGGGGTGGGAAAAGAAGGGATGGGGAAGTGTCGTGTGACAATGATTCCATTGCTCCGAGGTGGAAAGGGAAAGGTGAAGATAGTGAAGAAAAAAAAATGGTGACTGGTGTGACAAATGCGGAGATAGAGAATTGGAAAGGGGAGAGAAGGTGTTGTAAGGCGTATTTCGGATGGGACGACAAGGTTGATCTGGGAATGAGAAGTGTGTTCGAAGAGAGAGAGGAGAGAGAGAGAGAGAGAGAGAGCAGAGAGAGAGAGAGGTCTCAAAGGGAGTTTAACGGTAATGATCAGACATGGGATTGGAGGTAGATAACTAGTGTCGATATATATATATATATATATATATCTATATATATATATATATAATATGAATATATATATATAATATGTATATATATATTCTATATCTATATATATATATATATATATATATATATATATATATATATATATATATATATATAAGATATATATATATATGTGTGTGTGTGTGTGTGTGTGTGTGTGTGTGTTGTGTGTGTGTGTACGTAAGTAGGTATACACAGACACACACACATGTATATATATAAACATAATATATGCTATATTATATATATATATATATATATATATATCTATAAATATATATATATATATAATAACACATATATATATATATATAAATATAGTATATATTATGTTTATATGCATACGTGCTCATACATATGGATATGAAAATAGACAGATAGACTGATAATGTGTTTGCGTAGGCTACACTTGCGTTTACGTAATTAGACACCTTTTCATGAAAGCCAGTTACATTGCTTTAGCTGTACTCGAAGCGGAAGTCGAAGTCCTGTGCTGCACACTAGGTCATGCAGAATCAAATTCTTCACTGAAAGAATAAATCCAACTCACGGGAGACGTTTAAGGGATATTTCCTTAAACTCTACAGTTCCAGAGGCTGCTATAGAAATAAAAGCTAAGTCTGGGAAAATCTAATAATAAAATATACACGAGAAGGGATAAGATATAACATTATGATATTTATAATGCTTTTAAGGTAAATGATTTTCCATTATCATGTTATTCACTACTAAAGATATTTCATGGTTTATGTTTTATTTTCATTTTCATATACATTTTCGCATTGCGAAAACTGAAAATAATCTTGCGTCTATCTCTATATGTGTGTGTATTTGTGTGTGTATTTATGTTGGTGTGTGCTCCCTTGAAACGTTTTTAAGGAAAAATATCTATTAGGGCCGAAGTGAAATTGGTCTTAAAACTTTCCGGTCTTAACGATAATTGAAGGTTTCAGTAATAGTTGCAATAATAATAGTCTGAATATTTATGCGTTTGCTCATGCGCGCGTGTGTGCGCTACCTTGCCTCTTCCTGGAGAGATTTACATATATATTACTCAAACGACAGACACACACACACACACAATACCAGAACATACCCTAAATCAAATTGGTTCCTGTAAGTAATTGCTGCCTGTGTGGTATGCTATGCAACTCCGCCCCCCCCCCCACCTCGCCTCCCACCCCCTCTCCTACCCCCGGCCCCAAACCCAAACTACCGGACTTACTTTCCTGTCCCCCCTTCCCGATGTTCGGTGCCCCAAAACTAATAACAAACACGAATTTCACCTTTTACGCCCCGAACTCATCTCGCCTAGGGTCAAGCTGGGTGCATCTGCCACTGTCGGTCGGGATATTATACGATTTCACGGGGCTTCAGAAATTACGGTTTTGCATTTTGGCAGGTTGCAGCCGCGCCTGGCAACTGCTTTGCGGAGAGAGAGAGAGAGAGAGAGAGAGAGAGAGAGAGAGAGAGAGAGAGAGAGTATTCGGAGGTAAGAATTCCTTGCATATTTAAAGAAAATAAATTTGTCTGATCGGCCCTTTTAAAATGTTACAAATGATTTTTTTATTAAAGCCGTCAAGCATTATTATTAATATTAATGATATTATTTTATAATATTGGAGATGTTTAAGCCAGTTTAGACATCCAGTTGATTTTTTTCTATAAAACAAACTAAAGTATTTCTTTCCGCACTTCTCTCTCTCTCTCTCTCTCTCTCTCTCTCTCTCTCTCTCTCTCTCTCTCTCTCTCTCTCTCCAATGCGTGTTTGACCTCAGGATTTCACTCCGATGCCCTGGAGAGTCTTATCGGCTTCCATCGCGTAAATTTCCATCGGCCGTTTATCTTGGGTATTGAGTCATTGAAGCCTCCAGTAAATCGCATGCAGGCCAGCAGATCGGGCGGGGCTATTAGCATATCTCGTTTGAATGCCTTTTTATGTTTTGATATTACGGACAGGATGGAACAGAACCAATTGAGAAAGTGAGAGGGAAAGAGAGAACTGACTTGTATCATCATCAGACACGCCCACCTAACTCTCACGTTGCAGTGTTGCATTTTGAACCCAGGGGTTTCTTTTGGGGGTTGTTGGGTATTGGTGAGGTTATGTCTCCCTACTGGGTGAGCAGAGTCAGTTACGAGGTGGCATCAGCAAAGGGCACAGAATCGCCCAGCTTGAATGATCCAATGGCTGGCTTAGGGCTTTTGTGAGAAGCTCGTATCTTGCTGCTGACAGATGTATTGCTTCTCGGGAGGCGTGACGATAGTATGTCTGAGAAGGATTGCAGTATTGTTTCTCATTTGGTTGAGATCCTTTCTTGAAAGATGTGGGGTTTTAAGTTTATGTACTTATTTTTAACCTTCTATGTTTCCCTGTGCTGTAAGATGAATGTAAGTTTTTTTTATAATTTAATTTTTTCTCAATGTTTCATCCGTGTTTCTTCTGTTTTAAACCTTGTTTTGGTGAAGAACGTTGTTAGAATTTGTAAGACGTTTACTATGACATTATAGATCTACGTACATCAATCAGGCTTGCTTATGAGGATGGTAACTCCCAGTATGGTATCTTTTACGATGAGGGCGACTGAGCCGCCAATCTCTTTACTTTATGGAAGCGAAACTGTAGAAAGAAATAATGGAGACAATGGATACCAGGGTTTCCACCCAACGAAAACATTATATCCGTCTTCAGGCTGATGGAACAATACAGGAATCGAGGAAGACTGACTTGAATATTATGAAGGACATTTGTTTATGTTTTTAGAGAAAGATGGGAACAACTGATGAAAAATTGTCGGCTCAGGCATATGGAAACTTAACAGAGAGAGAGAGAGAGAGAGAGAGAGAGAGAGAGAGAGAGAGAGAGAGAGAGAGAGAGAGAGAGAGAGAGAGAGAGAGAGAGCTCTCCGGGAGAGAAATATCCTCCTATCATGCATTTCTTTTATTTTGTTTATTTATCAGTACTTGGTTGTTCAGAAACAATTTCCTGTTCGTGAATAAAAAAAATGAGGAAGAAAATCAATTAGAGTTCTTGGAGAGAGAGAGAGAGAGAGAGAGAGAGAGAGAGAGAGAGAAATATTTTTATTATCTCTTAAAACTGTTGATTTTGACCGTGTGCATTATCACTCATCAGGATCCAACGTAAAGATCAGGTGCCACATGTTCGAAATCTGTTGTGGATATCAACAAATTGATGTTTTTGCGCTGTCAGTTTTTCGTGTGTGTATTTTTAAGTCCTTGAAACGGGGTTCGGATGGCTTAGATCAACATTTTCATGAGATGTAGGGACTGTTTGTTTTTTTTATATATTTAATTGTTTTGGGTAAAAATAACCACTGCACTTAGCGAAGGTTATTTTTATATGTATATATTTTGTTGCTGGCAACTTACGGAGTTATTTTGGTTTCAGTTCATTTTCAATATTCGCACCAGTGATGGGAGATAGCTTTTTGAAAATATCAAGTCTTGTTTACTTGGGAGTAGTACCCTGTGTACGTGCGTTTCTAATTCCAAAAAAATTCTAGAACTGTATTTCGCATTTTTAACGTCTAGTGATATATATATATATATATATATATATATATATATATATATAATATATATATATATATATATATATATATATATATATATACACACACACACACAACACACACACACACACACACACATATATATATTATATATATATATATATACCTATATATATATATATTATATATATATATATATAAATGTATTTCGCATTTTTAACGTTCTAGTGATATATATATATATATATATATATATATATATATATATATATATATATATATATATACATATATATCATATATATATATGTATATATATATAGTATATATATATATATATATATATATATATATATATATATATATATATAAGTCATATCACATTACTGTGATTCATATACATATATCGAGCTACAAATGCCCTTTAATATCTAATTCGCTCTACCTCCAAATTAATATATTTTCATATATGTTTAACCGAAGGGGAATTTTATTCAGCGATAATAGAATTGCAGGCCGACGGGCACGAACCATCGACATCTTCAATTCCAGGACTGGCAGTGAAGCCTTAGCCCACCCCGCCACCGCAAGAGGATATAAGTTTAAGTCGCCTCCCAACTCAAATACCTGCCGCGCTCAGGTATTTTAGTTTTTGGAGACTGCATCAAACCCTCCTCGTCCCTGGTAGCGTTGTAGTGCTTTTGCCCGCACGTAGCCATTATATAAGTCATATCACATTACCGTGATTCATATACATATATCGAGCTACAAATGTCCTTTAATATCTAATTCACTCTACCTCGGCTTAAACTTATATCCTCTTGCGGTGGTGGGGTGGGCTAAGGCTTCACCGCCAGTCCTGGAATTGTAGATGTCGATGGTTCGTGCCCGTCGGCCGGCAATTCTATTATCGCTGAATAAAATTCCCCTTCGGTTAAACATATATGAAAATATATTAATTCGGAGGTAGAGCGAATTAGATATTAAAGGACATTTGTAGCTCGATATATATAATATATATAATATATACATATATATATATATATATATATATATATATATATATATATATATATACGTGTATACATATACATGCATACAAGAATGTGTGTACATATAATTATGCATGTATGCATACATATACATGCATACAAGAATGTGTGTACATATAGTAATTATGCATGTATGCATGCACGCGTGAGAGACGCGCTTGCCAGATCAGTGATCGGCTTCCTGCAGTCCTCCCTGGCGGGGAGGGAGGTACGAGCCGAAGACGAATGAGCAGGAAGGAGAGCGCAGTGGTAGTGCCTATCATCCATCCATCCATCCAGTCACATCTGGGGTGACCGCAGCTTCCTGCCCCAGATGATCTGGTAAACTCTTTTATGCGCATTTAAGAGAGTTGAACATCCCCCGTCTCGCAATATGCTACCGCTAATTATCGCGTTATTGCCCTCTCCCGTTTTCAGCACTGACGGAGGTAGGGCTGCCAAGTTATAGACGGATAGGCGCGTCGTGTTCTCACGCAGATCGGTGGTGGGTGACACATGCGGTTTCTAAAGGTTAACAAATTAATCTTGTGTGGAAAAAATGTTATCCTTCTAACTGTTTGTTATTATTGTTATTTCTAACAGATCATGTACGGCTGGGGAGGGTTGGTTAGGAATGCAACAAACGAAGGCTATAGAGCGTTATTCCGGGTAAACAATAAATAAGTAATTTTTAAAAAAACTAGTCCCAAATATTTCTTCAGCTTCACGGGTGACGTGCAGCTATCGTACGATTCTCTTTGTCTCGAATTGTCCCACACTTAATTTTCAAAGATAATTATATTTTGTTTTTTACCGTCCTTGCGCACCCCCTCCCCCCTCACCCCCACCTCTCTCTCTGTCTCTCTGTCTCTCTGTCTCCTTAGAGACAAGTCTGCAATGCACAATTTATTGCACACACTCACGCAACATTGTACGTTATCGTGTGGCCTTAAGTAAAAAGCTCCCAGGCCACGCCGCGTTCATGAGATCAAGAAGGTTCAACGAACGTTGTTGGTTTTACGTGATGCTACCGCCGTGCTGAACGTACGTACCCTGAGTATTTCGCTCAGAAACTGATATGCAAAGAGAAAAAAACGAGAAAATGGAAGAAAATAAGTAGGGATTCAAGACAGTATAACGGGCATTTTGTTCAGAAACTTAAAAGCAAACAGAAGAAGATTAGAAAATGATGCAAGATAAGCTCTGAGATTGACATGGGAAAAGAAAATGATGATAAAATTGGGTAAAATGCTTCAAGATAAAAAAAGAGCGTACCCGGAGTGTTTCGTTTTTTTATTAATAATATAAAAAATTAAATATGAAAATTATGATAAAAGGAGCGAAGTTAAGAATTTAAAATCAAGTGAAAATATATTAACTGATCAGAACTTTGTTTACAAAACGAGGAGCATGAAATTCATAATCAAATGAGCCACGAAAAGCAATTATGATATAAATGAAGCGTCAACTTTGGAGTCGTTATTTTCACTGCCCATTTTTTTTATTGTATCAAAAACCTACCATCAGCCGAAGCTCTTTTGTTGGTACGGTCATGCGAAATAATTTTGAGAGAGAGAGAGAGAGAGAGAGAGAGAGAGAGAGAGAGAGAGAGAGAGAGAGATAGAATTAAATTATGGTACATTAGTTTTTTTTTCCTACTTATAACAACCTGGGGAATATTGTCATTACGTTAGACTACCTCGAGCAGCAAATCTCTCTCTCTCTCTCTCTCTCTCTCTCTCTCTCTCTCTCTCTCTCTACAGAGAATAAAAACAATCTGCAACACCTCCCGATTACTCTGTATTTAAAAGTATACGAGTCATCGGATGCATTATTATGTTAGAGACATTGCAATCACATCGGATGGAGTGTATCGGTTCTCAATCCTGGACTAGCATACGAATGACGCACGCTATGGAAGATTGTGGCTCGCGTTGAAAGCGTTTATGCATCGTATTGATATTAATTATGATATTTATGAGGGCTTAAGACCATAAGCAGCGAAGGCAATTAAGAAAGATATTGTACGTAGCTCGGCGGTCGTGTTGCAGCTCACTACGTGTCCTTTTGTGGCATAGGTCGAAGTCTGTATAATACGACGCATATAATTTACTTATTCATTGTGTTTGCTCGTATCACCTGTGCGCTTTTATTGAATCCCCTTTTTTAGTAAATTGATATGATTTTTATTTCAAGGGCTCAGACGAATCACATTAATGTGAAGATATTTTGATCACTTTTGTTTGGAAAGAGACAAGCATATTTTTTTATTAAACAAAGGGACACTATATATATATGTTGATCAAAAGTTTTAATTGAGGGGTTGGAAAATATAGTACCTGACATGACGAAAATAATTGTTTTTGTTATGCATTATCCTGACCGTAACATCTTTTTTCAAACACATGACCATACACACACACATACACACACACACACATATCTATCTATATATATATATATATATATATATATATATATATATATATATATATATATATATATACTACATATACTATGTGCGTATGTATGTGTGTATGTACGTGTGTTTGTGTATATATATATAATATATATAATATATATATATATATATATATATATATATATATGCATATGTATATATATATATATTATATATATATATATATATATATATATATATATATACTATGTGCGTATATGTGTATATGTGTGTCTGTACGTGTTTGTGTGTGTGTGTGTGTGTGAACTAACGGACCTACATGTTAAATGAAAAAAAATCGCTAACTTCTCCTTTTAAAAATTTTACGATGTTGTCCGTAAGAAAAGACAATCGTTGGATCACTGATTTTCTTCTCTTTTCTATTTCATTTACTTTCTGTTTATGCTTTGCTTTCGGTTTACCGTTGCATGACTGCGTTCCGCCAAGCAAATGTTTACTTAATACCCTATCGCACCCCTTTTTTCCACTTCTCCTCCCCCGCCCCTTCCCCCCACCCCACCCCGCTTTTTTTTTCGCACGTGTGTATTTTTGGTGGGGGAGGGAGGGAGGGGGAGGCAGATCGTAAGGCTGGGTTCAGACCACCATAGCATTGAACCCCATTGTTTTCCGCTGGTAAGGTTGACTTATGAACCATTATAATGGACTCCCTGCTGTTGTGTGTGTGTGTGTGTGTGTGTGCAAAGACTCCGCTTGGCTGGGTGTTTATATGGTAATGAAAGGGGGTCGGCGGAGTACCATTGTGAGATGGCGATGGTATAGTTGTAGGGTTAAAAGGAAAAGGGTGCCCCTGTTCTAGGGAGTAGAGGTTAGGGTTTGTGTGTGTGTGTGTGTGTGTGTGTTGACCTTTTGGTTATGAGAAGACGGGGAAGGGTCATGGGAGGTTGTGTAAAGCCGAGGTACGTGTCAGTTCCTATTCTGTGGTGTGGCTTTTTTTTTCTTTTTGTTTTTTTCCTCCATTCAAAGACATGACTGAGAAGCTGTGAGGTTTCTCAGGGGTTTGTCATTTCGGACTTATTATCATCAAATTTTTGCCTTTGTTTATACCTGCGAGACTTCCTAAGGCGTTTTCATTTTTGGAATTATTATCTCTCTCTCTCTCTCTCTCTCTCTCTCTCTCTCTTTAAGTATTTATAATTTATTTATGCTTTTATATTATCACCTCTCTCTCATGTTGTATGTTTACTTTAAAATTATTTTTTCATCTGGCTCTTGTTATAGAATCTCTCTCTCTCTCTCTCTCTCTCTCTCTCTCTCTCTCTCTCTCTCTCTCTCTCTCTCCTTTTCGTCAGTTTAATTAGGGTGATGACAAGGTGCAGTAATTGAACATTCAATCTTTTTCTCTTCTTGAGAACCTTTTTAAAATATACGAGAGGGAAGAGAAAATGTGATGAGGAAAAAAAAAATCTCTGTTGATTCTTTTTCCGTCGTAAACAAGATCATCTTGTCGTTTTTAATTGGTATAAAATGAAGCACGTTGGAAAGTAGGCTATTAAGAGTTAGTATTTTTGGACGTAAATTATTAAGCATTATTTATCGTAGTCTTTCGTGCTATAAGGTTGCTAGCCGTATCTCATGTGTACAGAAATTACGCATAAAAGTGTAGATATATATGTATATATATATATATATATATATATATATATATATATATATATATATATACATACATACATACATACATATATTTATAATATATACGTATATATAATATATGTATACAGTTGTAAAAAGTTTCCAAAATACATATGTATCCTGGTAAAAAGTGACCAGTAGTTTGTATACTATATATAATATATATATAATATAGATATATATATATATATATATATATATATACATATATATATATATATATATATATATATATATATATATAAATAATCTTCTGGTCACTTTTCATCAGATACGTGTGTATTTTGGAAACTTTTTACAACTGTATACACACACACATGTTATATATATATATATATATATTATACATATATATATATATATATATATATATATATATATATATATATATTAGGTCGGGTGACATGCCCACCCCCACCCACCCTAACCTTAATTAACTCGATTTAAACGCAATGATGCCAATGCGACCATAACGATGTTCGATACACTCGTAAATTGTTTATATTAATTGATGCTATCTATTTTTGTCGATGCGCCGTCCATTCATTACGGTCGGTTGTCCTCTCTATCGCCGTGTAATTACATGGTTTGTTAATGTAATGTACTGTAATGGCCTCGAGTTCACTGCCGCACGTTGCCTATTTATATACATATACACATTGGTTTTTTTTCTTTCTTTCTCTTTTTGGCGTTAGGCTTTGGCGCTATTACAGCGCTGGAACCCCTGTATTAATATTATATATGGGTCAGCCTGTGCTACAATGGTCGTTTTTTATTGGGTACGTATTTATATAATTTTTTCTTATTTATCGATGGATTTGGGTAAATTAGCAACAGCACTTGATTTTTTTTGTTTTCTCAAAGTCTAATAAATTGAATTTATTAGACAATAATCATGATGGCAGCCCAGCCAGATCTTTTTACTGTATAAGCCAGGCTGTCTTGTTTATCTGTCTGTATATCTATCTATTTACGTCTATTTATAAATATATGTTAATATTATATATATTGCACATATATATATATATATATTTATTTATTTATTTGTGTATATGTAGTTTATATATATTTATGTATATGTATATATATTATATATATGTATATATATATATATAAAGTTTTTACATATGTATTAATAAATTAATAATAGGGCGATAGTGGACTATAAAATAGTTACTTTTCATGAGTTACATTTCATTAATCAGTTTCTTAAAATTTCCAACGCGTATAACGAAGGAATTTGGAGCCGCGTTTCTGTCTTGGCCACGTCATTGATATGATCTCGTTGACGGTATCACCAATACCTCACTGTTATATCTGACGTCTTGGTTACGCTTTTCTTTCATATCATATAGTTATTTGTCCAGTGGAAGGTTCCTTTGCAATGCCAGTGCATCTTTATATTTTTTTACTTGTTCCATAGCGTATATCTATCATTAATAATAATGATAATAATAATAATAATAATAATAATAATATTATTATTATTATTATTATTATTATTATTATTATTATTATTATTATTATTATTATTATTATTATTATTATTATTATTATAATTATTATTATTATTAACAACTAGATCCTCTTTTGTCCATGTTTGATCGAAACCATTTACTGCAGAAGCCGTATTTATTGAAACTAATAATAATAATAATAATAAATAATAATAATAATAATAGTAATAATAATAATAATAATGGCTGTTATCGTCATGTTATCATTGTCGTTCTTTACGTCCTGGTCGAATTATGGTCGTGGCTTGAGGTCCCGGCATCCACCTGCTGTGAAGTGGCAGGCGTTTTGTAAAATCCTGGAATTTCATTTTCTTTCAGACGCGGGGCGAATCGTTAATTAGGGAACTATGCTGCCGACACAACTAAGCAAACGCATTCTTGCCGTTTATCTTTGGTCTAATTAAGCACGCAATAGTGTGTGTCTGTGTCTGAGCCGTTTGCTTGGGCCACTTTTGTAATCCTGTAACTTATGCTGTGGCCTTACTTGTTGGCGTTTTCGTCGAATTGTTAGTAGTTTGTGTTGATTATAGAGCTATATTATTATAACTGCCTGCAGTTTAAACGCCCTATTCAGTGGAGGTACAGTTTTATGTTCATACGTTTCCTGTGATTCTTATTCTTCTCCGGATTTTGACCTTGATGAACTTGGACATGTTGGAAGGCTAGACATTCTAAATTAGCAACTTTATGGTAGGTGTGTGTCTGCAGTAAATCCCCCCCCCCCCCAACCCACCCACCGACCGCAAATAAAAAATATGCTAACAAGCCAACAAATAATGATGAAACTGTCTGTTGCTTCCATTCTTTCATACACCCGCGTTGAATTGTAGATACTTTTGTAATATAATTTGCATGTTTTTCAAGTTATTACTATTGCTGATTTTCTGACTTTGCAGTATCATTTCAGGGTATGGTATGGGGTGGGGTGGCAAACCCAGTGCTTCCTGCAACTTGCTGGCTCTCATTCCACTCGGTGTGGCGAGTGCGGTGTTTATTTATTTATTTATTTTTTGGAATTCCATGGTAATGGAAAACTGGCAATAAGCCAGTGGTCTCAGTGTGGAGGCTCATCTGCCATACAGTGAGCATTTCCTCGCACCAAAGGATCCACAGCCATTTACTAGGCAACCTCTGTCTTGAGTTTTAATATATCCATACTAAAAAACATTGGTAGTTAAGTATATCTTAGTTTTACCAGAGCACTGAGCTGATTAACAGCTCTCCTTGGGCTGGCCCAAAGGATTAGATATTTTTACGTGGCTAGGAAACAATTGGTCACCTAGCA
>NC_087202.1:53244355-53296855 GCF_015104395.2 Macrobrachium nipponense | reverse complement strand
CTAAAAAAGAAAAGTATTTAATCAGATTGTCTTACCAGTATTAACTTATGCATCAGAAACTTGGAGCCTTACTAAAGTCTTAGAACATAAGCTAGTTACAATTCAAAGAGCTATGGAAAGAATAATGATGGGAATAACACAGAGACAGAATAAGAGCAACATGGATACGAGAGCAAACAAAAGTAGAGGATATTTTAACAACAAGTAAGAAAAAGAAATGGGAGTGGGCAGGACATATAATGAGAATGTCAGATAATAGATGGACGAAAAGAATAACCGGATGGGTCCCTAGAGATTGCAAATGAAGCAAGGGAAGGAAGAGAAGACGATGGATTGACGAGCTAAGAAAATTTGCGGGTTTAGAATGGCATAGAAAGACCATAAACAGAAGGGAGAGAGAGGAAGGACATGTCTGAGGCCTTTGTCTTGCAGTGGACTAGAAACGGCTGATGATGATATATATAATATATATATATATATATATATATATATATTATATATATCATATATATATATATATATATATATATATATATATATATATATATATAACCTTTTGCCATTGAATGGAGAACTCAAGAGAAAACGAATCAACAATAATTATCAAGTTTATCCTTCGACTGTTGAATCAACCGCAGCTCCTTGGTTATTAATATACTGTGCAGAGTTGCCATTTTCACATCCAATTATTCTGAGCCTTTCAAGTTTGTTGGTTGAGTCCATTTGATCTTTTACCTATTGTATTTTAGGTTGAGCTTCGGGAAGCTGATGTTATTTTCAATAAGCAGGTATACCAAACCATTCAAGTGGTTTTAGCAATGCTTCCAAGAAGATAAATGGATTCCCTGTTCGTATGATACATCCGGTATCCAGCATCAGTTTTATATGAGGCCTGTGTTGCGTGTGTTCGTGGATGAAGAGTGAAGTATGAAAGGAGTCTGGATTTTTTTTTTTTTTTTTTACTCCCTTTAATTAGACGCGAGATATCTTTCTAGTTGCATAGCTGCTCCATGGTGTCCTTTGTGTGTTAGGCGATAGCCACTGTCACTCGGAGTATACAGCTTCATTCTTGCTAACAGATCTCCCTCCGTTCTACTTCTGTATACCCTGGGTAACATTCTACTTTTATATATCCTTAAGTTATATTCTACTTCTAATATCCTCGAATCACATTCTAATTCTGTATATCCTTAAGTTACATTCTACTTCTAATATCCTTGAGTTACATTCTACTTCTCTCTATTCTTGATTTACATTGTACTTTTGTATAACCTTGAGCTACATTCTACTTCTAATATCCTTGAATTGCATTCTACTTCTTTTTATCCTTGATTACATTGTACTTTTGTATACCCTTGAGTTACATTCTACTTCTAATATCTATGAATTACATTCTACTTCTTTCTATCCTTGAGTTACACTGTACTTTTGTATATCCTTGAGTTACATCCTACTTCTAATATCTATGAATTACATTCTACTTCTATCTA
Source organism: Macrobrachium nipponense (assembly GCF_015104395.2). NCBI lineage: Eukaryota > Metazoa > Arthropoda > Malacostraca > Decapoda > Palaemonidae > Macrobrachium > Macrobrachium nipponense. The sequence continues at coordinate 53,295,365 of NC_087202.1, read as the reverse complement.
CTTCTTTCTATCCTTGAGTTACATTGTACTTTTGTATATCCTTGAGTTACATTCTTCTTCTAATATCCCTGAATTACTGTCTATTTCTGCATATCCTTGAGTTACATTCTTCTCCTAATAACCTTGAGCTACATTTTACTTTTGTATATCCTTGAGTTACATTCTACTTCAAATATCCTTGAATTACATTCTACTTATCTATGTCCTTGATTTGCATTCTACTTCTAATATCCTTGAATTACATTCTACTTATGTATGTCCTTGAGTTACACTCTACTTCTGTATGTCCTTGAGTTAATTCTACTTCTATTCATCCTTGAGTTACATTCTACTTCTGTGTATCCATCAGTTACATTCTACAGTTGTATGTTTGTCACATGTGATGATTTCAGCATACAAGTATGTTTTCTTACTTCTAAAGAAGATACCGAGACGGCTACCCCGAGAATTGTACCTTAATGAACTTCCCTGACAAGATACTTTTCAAGAAAAGGAGGGATTCATGGTTCAGGAATTACAGAGAAAAGTAGAAAATACATTCAGAAAGTTGTAGTCGTAAACACTAGATATCATTATTTTCGTATTTTCTTTCATAGAAAGCATATATTATTATTATTATATTATAAGTAGCGTAATAGTAACAGAAAAAGAAAACATGCCAGGGGAAAATCTTCGTATTATTATTTAACGCAAGTATTTTTATTTTCTGCATAATAATCCTCTCGTGCCAAGGCGTTATTCATCTTTTTAAACGTGTTCACCTTAATGACATAAACGCTGTCTCATTCCTTTGTAATGTACGTATTTATGAATGAACAACCATATTATATCTTCAGGACAATTCCATTTTTTTTTCTTTAATGTGGTTATACCCTGTGACACAGTACGGTATTTAACGAGACACATCCTGGCATTGGGCCTCGATCGCGCGCGCACACCAAACATGTGGACACATACACATTCACACACACACACCCTGTCATCCATTAGGCCTACACATGGTCCTATAGATCTGTATGGTGTTTAGCACGGCTTTGAGGGATTAAAACGGCCACCATAGAATCCCCCAGCCCCCATACAATTTTCCAGGCGAAATGTCTTTAACACTACTCCCATGGCGACCATCTAACTTCATAAAAAAGTTCTCTCTTTTTCTTTCTTTCTTGTTGTAGTAACCCGTCTCTCTCTCTCTCTCTCTCTCTCTCTCTCTCTCTCTCTCTCTCTCTCGGGATTATGTTGTGAAATAGAAAGTTCCAAATTCTTTTGGATTATAATGAGCAACATTATAATCTCTCTCTCTCTCTCTCTCTCTCTCTCTCTCTCTCTCTCTATTCGTTCGGGATTATGTTGAGGGAAGAAAGGAACATGGTAGATATAAATCAACAAAGTCAGAGTCTCTATCGCCATTTCTCCCTTTGAATTCCTTGAGGTCGAGTTGAGGGACTGAAAGAAACAATGTTGGTATAAAACAAGGAAGTGCTGTGTATTTCAACCTCTTTGGTGTATTTTCTTTCATATTTGGGCATCACGTTCTTTGGACGCTTGCCCTTATTGGATTCTCCTTATAAATGTTTATACATTAATGAAAATTATAGTCATAACGTTATTCTCTCTCTCTCTCTCTCTCTCTCTCTCTCTCTCTTGCTGATTCTCTTTCCTTAGAAGTTTTGTAAACTTGGGGAAAACAGACAGTTGCCAGAGAACGATGAAGATTTTGGGTTGGAGGTGGGAAACTTGAGTACTGTGACAGATCAGTCGTACAAAGATAGCGAAACGAACGAACGTGAGAACAGAGAGACATGTATAAGAAGGGAGGAGACAAGGTAATAGTCCTCGTCGACTACTCCCACAGGTTATGTCCGTTTTGTTGTATGTTTTCCTTAATTTTTTATTCACGAAACCTCTCCCCATTTCCTCTCTCATTTTTTCTCCCGAGAGGGAGAAATTCCTGATTCCCCGAGTCGAGATGTAAGGAACTTGTCAAGATGTTAAGCATCCCTCCCATCTCCTTCGCCTGGAGCGTGAAAGGGAGAGAGACAGTGATAGGGGCATAACCAGAATTACAGAGAACTTTATTGGCCGAGAGAACAAAAGTATTTCAGTCGCCATGGAGACAGAAGCCTTTGTTGACTATCAAAATTAAGGCCTTTGGTTGGCTATCAGATCCATTTTATTTAATTATTCTTTGTTTACAATTTTGCGGCCACCAAGCGGGGTCTTTAGTGGTCTTCAAATACAGGGTGTTCATGGCCGTCAGATGAATCTTCTTTAGTGGCATAGTGGCATTTGCAGTAAAGATCTTCTTTGGTTATATGAAAAAAGCTTAATGAATATCAGAACAGTAAGTTGCTGTACGCCCACTCTCTTCAGCTTTAATTTTATTCTGTATTCAACTCACTCTTTTAGCCGATCACAAAAAAAAATCAAATGAAAAAAAAAAAAAAGTTTGACAGACAATGATACACCCAATAGTCATTTTAAGAATGCCTCCAGTATACTTCAAGCTACTGGGGGAGCTGCTAGGTAGCGTGGAGGAGGAGAAATGGGTTGGACGCTTCAAAGGTCAGAGAGTGATAGGGCCACATAAAGTGGTCCAGAAGACTGCCGGGTAAAGCAGACGGGCCACATGGGTCTTGCTGTCAAAGGAAACGGGTCAGAATGTCGAGCTCGGAAAGAAATGAGGAATAATTTTTGCGGTAATTAAAAATAGTTGGTTTGTTTTTATGTGGTGAACTAGCGTTGTATCATCATAGGTCATCGTTGCAGCAGTAGTATGTTGTAGCAAGTATCCCACTCCGGCGGATAAATCAGGTAGAAGCAGGATAGCGTTTGTGAGGTCAAGTGAAAGGTCAGTAGTGAGATGCAGGTCGTACAGAAACGGGTCGATCTGTTGAGGTAGGTTTGAATAAACAGTCGCAAGGCAGTAGGGCAGTGTCTTGGTACACGCCATTAAAAAATGGGGCTGCGTATTGAAGGTCATTAAGAAAATGGGAGGATCCACTGACGGCCATCATATAAACAGGTCAGTATGTGGACGCAAGTCGAGCTCGGTGCATTGATGCAATCATCAAAGAGACAGGTCGAAGGTCAAGACGTGTCTGAGGGACCAGACTTGCCAGCGGAGGACGGCTGTTCATTGATATCAGCTGCTTGGAACGGATTCAAAAATGTCCCGGTCAAAGGTGCGGCTTATCTGTGAGGCAGGCCAAACAGTAGCAGGCTATGGGGCTAAAATAAACAGGCCGAAGAGTGACAGATCAATGGGATGGTAGGTCATGAAGGGAGAAGGAAGGGCAAATGGCGGTAGCAGCGTCGAATCTAAAGCGGACTGACAGAGCATGTCCGTGAGATAAAGGGGCTTTGAAATGACAGGATGACGAGACAGACAGGGCTCTCAAGGGTCAAGGTTTTGAAATGGCAGACGACCATGAGTTAGGCCAAAGGGTAACAGAACGAGAGCAGCGGAGCAGAAGTATCTATGTTCAGAAGGAACCAGTTCGAAATGGGAGGGATGTTGGGCGGGGGGAAAGGGAGGGAGGTCCCGTAAGGCTAGCGACACGATAAGCCGGCCTGCCAATCCCGGGTACCTGTCTAGCCCGATTGCTTTACATCAATCTCCAGTGTTGTTTTTACCTTTGTTTTTGGGTTTAATGGGCCGAAAGAGAATCTTAAGGTAGTTGAGTTCTTTTTGTTTAATCTTTCATTTTCTGTTCCCAGCCACAGTTGTATTTTAGTAAAAGTTGAAACGTTGTTCCATTTACGAACGCATATTTGTGCTTTCTGTGATTGCAAAGCAACTCCTCGTAAACACACCCACCCATGCATACAATTTTGAATTGTAAACTTGCTTCTCTAATGAGAGAGAATGGAAGTTAAATGGATCGAAGAGGGTTAGGTAGGAAAAACATATTTATTGCTAAGAAAATATTAATTTTGTTATTTATATATACACATATATATACATTATGTAAATATATGTATGTAAATGTACATATACATACATACATACATACATACATACATACATACTACATACATACATATATATATATATATATATATATGTATACACACATCTACACTGAGTACATGTGTGTGTGTGTGTGTGTGTGTGTGTGTGTGTGTGGTGTTCTTAAACCCAGTGATGAACCTCACCAGGAAAAATGATATAGTGCAGGTCCAAGACAAACTGTGTGGTAGAGATTGGGCGTCAGTGGTGAAAATTGACACTAAAACAACTTGCAGCTGGAAGTTGGCGCCCTTGTCAGCTATGCCAGTAAGGTTATGAGTAAACTAATATTTGCAGTTGTTGGAGAGAGAGAGAGAGAGATTGAGAGAGAGAGAGAGAGACGCACCCAGACACGCCCACACACTTGCAGTCTAATTTACGGGATAAAAAAAATACATATCCATTTTTTTTATGCGTAGAAGCAGTGACAGCGAAGCCAGCAATTACAAAGCCAGAGATGCAGACGGACAGGTTGATGGAGGGACGCCCAAACAAGCTGAGAACAGAGATGAACAGACTAAGATAGTCGAGGAACAGGAAGGCGTCGCGGATGGATTGCAAAACGTCTGGGAAAAATGAGTCTGGACCAGTTGAAGAACTTCGCGAACACTTCGCACACGTCTTTATGGCCAGAGAAGCAAGATATCTATCACATGGAAGACTGTCTCGTATTGTTAATTACAATTAGGTATATGAATTAAGTATATGTTTCCTCAGAGGACGGTGGGAGGGACACCGCAATACCCAAAGTCAGGCCAGGCTCGATAGGGACAAGGAAGGCCAATTATTTGTTAGGATGAAGGCAGGATGAGTTATTTCTTAAGGACCGTAGGACGGACACCTCCAGTTCTCTCGCCTAATATCCCAGACCACGGCCACTGAACCTAAAACAGATTACCTTCGTCATCAAGGTGAGGCGATCGTCCAGGTCTCATCTGAGATGAATCAGTATTCCACTAACCTCGGACTGGATCACTACGTAATTTTTTCTCGAGTTATATTTCCTTTCTGCACTGTTTTATAATGCCAAACAAGTGCTGTGTGCCGTGCCCAGACTCGATGGAGAGAGTAGGGAAAGAAGTGATAGACCGACTTCGGTGCACAGTAGGCATTACCTAAGGTTCTTTGCAGCGTCCCTTTGGCCCCTAGCTGCAACCTCTCATTCCTTTTACTGTAATTCTGTTCTTATTATCTTTCTTTCATCATACTTCTTTCCGCCCTCTTCATCAATTGTTTCATAGCGCAACTGGGAGGTTTTCTTCCTGTTACAGCTTTCAAACCTTTCGATTATCAGTTTCCCTTTCAGCGCTGAATGACCTCACAGGTCGCAGCGCTTGACCTTTGGTCAAAATTCTATATTCCATTCCATTCCATTCCATTCCCGCTCGAAGGGACTTCCAATAATTAAGTAACGTAAATCCATCGCTAGATCGAAACAGAAGCAGACCTGTCTCCTTGCTTGAAGACAGGATGGTTGAAATATGTATTTCCTTAATTTCTGTAACAGTTAATATATTTCGCTACCGCTGGTGATTCATCCCCTTAACTGTGATTGTTTACTTTCATTTGCCCGGAAGCATCCGTAAGAGTTTCATGACTTTTCATTTATTTGGTTTATGCTAGTGCACTTCGAAAAGAAGTAATAACCAAAATTCATTTACTGTAAAAGAAAAAAAAAATCATACTAGATCGATATACTCGTATTAAGAAAACGTTGGTAGACTGTATTTTCACCTAAGTTTCACTCGGAAAGGAGCTTGGACTTAGCTTATAAAGTTCAAGGCCAAATTATTTTTATCTATTAGTGATTGGAAACTCTCTCTCTCTCTCTCTCTCTCTCTCTCTCTCTCTCTCTCTCTCTCTCTTTCGCGGAATTCCGTTGGATTTGAAAAAAATGAACTCTACGCTAATTGTAAGCCGTTTTTCACAATCGCTGCCTTTGGCGTTCTTACCAGAAAAATGGAGTTGGGTTTTTCACATCCTTCGACCGTTTTCTTTGATATTGAAAAGTTGTATTTATTGGTTCGGCTTTAATGAAGCTAGTTAGTAAATAATCTTCGTGGAAGCAAGGAGAAAAAGGCTGCTGCCTAACGAATAGCTTGGTGCCCTGACAAAATAGAACGTTCTCCTGTTTTTATGTTTCGTTTCAGAATTATTAGGTAACAATTAATACCATAGTCCAGCTGCGGAGAGCATTGGCGAGAATTAATTAATCGGTTTTCCAAGCAAAATCTATTTTGTGCCATGAAAACCAACGTGAAAAGCGGTTATTTTTTTGTTGACTTAAAATGGACAAAAATATATTTGACGGGACAGAAGCGAGTTTAATTGCCGGCATTTTGTTATGAAGCGATTTTGTATATAATGCAAACGCTGTGTTTGCTGAAATAAAGTTTTGGTTGTTTAGCTAACCAGGAGAGGGTGTGGGTTGTTGGGGGGGTGGTGGCGGGGGCAAGGGGGGATTGCTTTCTTGCGTGGTCAGGGAAGCCTGGTGTCTTTGTACTACTGTTGCCCCGTAGGCGGGTAGTGCCGTCAGTGCACCTCATTCGGTGCAATGTAGGCATTACTTAAGGTTCCTTGCAGCGTCCCTTCGGCCCCTAGCTGCAACTACTTTCATTCCTTTTGCTTCAACTCCGTTTATATTCTCTTTCTTACATCTTACTGTCCACCCTCTCGTAACAATTGTTTCATAGTGCAACTGCGGATTTTTCCTCCAGTAACACCTTTCAAGCCTTTTATTGTCAATTTCCTTTTCAGCGCTGAATGGCTTTAGTTACCCCAGTGCTTGGCATAATGCCAAAGCTAATAAATCAAATCAAATCAAATTGTGCCACTGTTGATGAAAACTAGATGTATAGTTATACATTGTTAGCTCGAAGTTCCATTGCGAAACCACAGGACGCGCTTTTCGTGTTGTCTTGGTCGATATACCGCCGCATAATTTGTTTTGGATGATGTTCTTAAGATTGGGAATGTGTATCTCGATATTATTTTGTTCACTTATTCTGTGTAGTACAATCATCAAATCATATCTTTTCATGTTATTTCCCATTTACATATAATTTTTTGCCGGTTTATAATTTTCTTTTGATACCATTACATTAAGATAATGATAGGAGGAAAATGATTATTGTGATCATATATATATATATATATATATATATATATATATATATATATGTGTGTGTGTGTGTGTGTGTGTGTTTTGATGTAGTATATTAATTTATTTAATATCTACACTTGTGTTAACATTGTGTGTTTTCAATACCCAGTATAATGAAATGAATTATGATAATAATTTAGACAGATATGTATATCTATATAATGTATATATATATATATATATATATATATATATAGATAAGATAGATAGCAACATCCGCCATCGCTCATAATAAATGAGAGAGCAAGTCCCCATCCATCAGCGCCAGAGAGCCCCTTTAATTAAAGGGCGAGTAAAAATAACGCTGCGATTGTTAACCTGTAGCCGCCTGTTTATATAGATAATCTTGTAAATGTCCGAAGGAATGCCGAGGGTTCTGGGATGCCAATAACTCCGAAGCCCCTCCCCTTCCTCCCTCCATTCCCCCTTCTCCTCCCCCTTCTCCTTCCCCCTCATTCGTCGCTTCCACACCAGGGTTAGTTTTTCGTAAGGATTAATTTCAGTGTGAATATGTTTATTTTACCAGGTTGTGTATTTATGGTGTCGATTACCACTGTTATTTTGACGGCACTTAATGATGCTAAAGAGGTCAGTCAGTCACATTTTATAAAGAATATATTCTGTACTTCCTTCAGGATCCTCACACGACCTTCCCTTTATCTCTCCCTCCTTTTTATTTCCCTTCCCACATCTCTCTCCCATAATGCCTCCTTTCAACATCCCCTCCCTGGACACTTCCCCCCCCCCCCCCCCACAACATCCCCTCGTCCCTCCCTCCCTCCTTCCTTCTCTTCCCCTCACATCACCCACCCTCAGCAGCATCACAATCTCTCGGAATTTCTTTCATATGTTTGTGGCGAGGAATTTTTCCCTGGGATTTTGTAGCAGCATCTCCCCGGCGTTTGTCAAAACACCTCCAATTACTTTTAGGAATGCCGGAGTTGGTTTTGTCAAAGACTTATGCCTTTTTTGTGGGGAGCGCTTTGTACATGTTCCCTGGCAGGAATTTGATAGGAGACGAGAGAGCGAGGGAGATTTTCAAAAAGAATGCTTAGCGTGTTCAGTTTTAAAAAATGTTAGGGAAAAATATAAATACATATATGCACACACACACACACACACACACACATATATATATATATATATATATATATATATATATATATATATATATATATTATATATATATATATATATATATATATATATATAATAATAAAATCATAACATTTGTGTTTTGTTTATTATCTTGTAGATACATAAATGTTCATAATAGATATGTTAATATATTTTATTGTTTTGAAACATAAAAATCGTTGGTATAGTAATTATAATAATAATAATAATAATAATTATTATTATTATTGTTGTTGTTGTTGTTCATTTAAAGGCGTAGTTGCTATTTTTGATTAAAACATTCTCTTTATAACGGAATGATTGGAGAAAGTTCTGGTATAGAGTTAATTCTCGTAACACAAGTTCATTCTGGGCATTTCTCTGCCTGTGTTGACGAGGTCTCTTCTCGTCAAATGGCGAGAATCATTTGGCAGAAATAGGAGGAAAACATCTCCTCTTTGATGGCATTGCTTGAACGGGTTATAATTAGAAATTCATTAGTGAGAAACGTCCTGCATTGGCAGCTTTGTATAGGTAACTATCACCCACGCAAGACGATGGAAACTTTGACGAGCTTCGATGCTCTCTCTCACACACACATTAGATATGGATGTATGTAAATATATAATACACAAGTAATGCTGCTATAAAGGTTCTTTTTACATACACATTTTTTTTCATACAGTTGTTCATATAAATTTTATTGCTGTATTACCCTCCCCCCCCCCTCTCTCTCTCTCTCTCTCTCTCTCTCTCTCTCTCTCTCTCTCTCTCTCTCTCTCTCTCTCTCTCGTTCAGAAAGTATTTTAAATTTCCCGAAGTATTCTTGGGCCGACAAATCTCTAGAATGAAAGAAACAGGGTTCCTTTGTATTGATTATTTATAAAGAAATTTCATCCCGCCTTAAGAGAAGGAGAGAACACTAGATACACCTTTCATATCTGCATATTTTCAGTCATAGTCTGACCCTGTTTCTTCCTTAATTCTCTTGTATCACTTCTCCAAGCCCTTTGCAATCAGGTTTGTTTACGTTAAACCTCCTCACTGAAAGTTTTTTTCCTAACTTTTTTGTTACTTTATCTGCAAATATTCATTCTGGTCCATTTTGTATTTAATGTTGTTGTCATGACAACTGAGATACTGGACGTCCCTATTGTTGCTTGTGCTTCGTTTTATCTCATGTTATTGAGAGAGAGAGAGAGAGAGAGAGAGAGAGAGAGAGAGAGAGAATAAGGAATACGCTTACAACATTTGTTTTAGCATTTGCAGCGTTCTGTCTTCATCATTTATTTAAAGAGAGAGAGAGAGAGAGAGAGAGAGAGAGAGAGAGAGAGAGAGAGAGAGAGATTTGCTGTTCTACCAAGCCGGCCTTATGCCAGCATAAGCTCAGGCTGTTCTGGGAAGCCCTTAACAAAGAGAGAGAGAATTACATTTATTAGCAATGCACAAATAACCTTGTCACTGCTTTTGCAACGTTAATCTTTATTGATTTAGAAGGGAGAATGTTGTTCGACTAAAGCATGCCTTTTGCCAGCACGAGCCATTGGTTTTCTAAGAAGCCCTTTAGAGTGAGAGAGCAAAAGCATTGTATATGAAAATAGAGACCGAAATTTAATCATATTTATTGCGAAGCTGTTTTTTTGTTACACGTGAGCTGTAAAGGCTTGGAGACGCAGGATTATAAGAATGATTTTCAATTAGAATTTAAAGAATATGCGAGGTCTGTAACCGGCCTCCCCGCCCCCCTTTTTTTCTCTCGTTAGCTTAAAGGTGAGAATTCACCCCCCCAACCCCTTCCCCACTCCTCCTCCTCCTCTCCCCACCTTTCTCGTTATTTAAAGGCGTTAAAGAAAGGTAGATGTTGGGGGAGAGAAAAGCACTAGTTGCTAATGGCGCTGTAATTGAACCGAGAGACACTTGATAGTGGAGGAGGGGAAGTGGTGATTCTCTCTCTCTCTCTCTCTCTCTCTCTCTCTCTCTCTCTCTCTCTCTCTCAAAAACGATGAAATTAGCTAGAAAGTTTGCAAAAGCAAAAACTAGCGCTGAATGCGTATTGCCTAATTTCTCTCTCTCTCTCTCTCTCTCTCTCTCTCTCTCTCTCTCTCTCTCTCTCGCTTAATGACGAGCCTGGGAGAGCGAGAGAGAGGGTCGGGAATGCATATTGTACGGGAGACGACGATTAAGAAGACAATAGCACTGGCAGTCAAGAGGGGAGGGAAGACTGGCGACGGGAATGCTTACTATTCGAGGGGAGAAGGGGAGGCAAAAAGGTATGCATGCGCCGCAGATGAACGCGCGCAAGGCGTAATGAGATCGAGGGGAAGAGTGACAGAAATCGACTCTTAATTATGACGTCTCCATCGCATCTCTCTCTCTGTTTACGAGGAATTTGACCGGGAAGTAAGTAATGGAAACCTCTCTCTCTCTCTCCTCTCTCTCTCTCTCTGTGTACAAGATGAATTTAGCCAGAGTTAGCAATGGAAACTCTCTCTCTCTCCTCCCTCTCTTCTCTCTCTCTCTCTCTCTCTCTCCTCCTCTCCTCCTCCCTCCTCCTCCTCCTCCTCCTCCTCTCCTCCTACCTCCTCCTCTCTCTCTCTCTCTCTCTCTCTCTCTTCCTCCTCCTCCTCCTCCCTCCTCCTCCTCTTCCTCCTCCTCCTCCTCCTCCTCCTCGGGATAGATAAGGGCATCAGTTGCCAGTTCTGTCGGCCTTCATGAGGAAAAATTCTACCGATCGTAGGCGTCAATAACCTTAGTTTTCCTGAAGCCGGAGAACATTAAATCAATGAATCGATCCTTGATCGCTTCGTATTTTGATTATGAAATTCTCGTTTTGCGATGTATTTTCCCATCCTCTTCTCTTTATTCCGATGTCCTCCGTACAGAGGAAAAATGGGCTCTTTTGTGTCTGGGTAATGAATTTATCTGCGAAGGGTTTCCACTTTTTCGTCCTCAAGGATAATTTGACATTTGCTGCAGATCACACGGGCTTCCTGCTGTGTCTTTGTCGCCATGGTATGGGCACACTTATTAATGTACCTAAAGCGTTTTGTTATAATAATAATAACAATAATAATAGTAATAATAATAATAATAATAATAATTATTATTATTATATTATTATTATTATTATTATTATTATTATTATTATTATTATTATTATTGTTATTATTTTATTTATTTATTCATTTTTTGGGTCTATCACAGTCCTCCAATTCGACTGAGTGGTATTTATAGTGTGGAGTTCTGGGTTGTATCCTGCCTCCTTAGGAGTCCATCTCTTTTCATTGTGTGCGCCGTTTCTAGGATCGCACTCTTCTGCATGAGTCCTGGAGCTACTTCAGCCTCTAGTTTTTCCAGATTCCTTTTCAGGGATCTTGGGATCGTGCCTAGTGTTTCTATGATTATGGGTACAATTTCCACTGCATATCCCATATCCTTCATATTTCTATTCTTTCAGGTCTGATACTTATCCATTTTTTTTCCCTCTCTTTCTCTTCAACTCTGGTGTCCCATGGTATTGCGACATCAATGAGTGATACTCTCTTCTTGATTTTGTCAGTCAATAATAATAATAATAATATAATAATAATAATAATAATAATAATAATAATAATAATAATATAATAATGTTTAAAAAATATCCACAATTATATATTAAAATATATTTCTATGTAAAAATATAAAACAAAGACTTTCGAACACCTGAACGGTGTTCCACTGAACGGTGTTTCGAAAAGTCTTTGTTTTATAATTTTACATAGAAATATATTTTTATATATAAAAATGTGGATATTTTTTAAACATTATTATTATTATTGTTATTATTATTATTATTATTATTATTATTATGTGAATTTCTTAACAATGATAATAATAATAATAATAATAATAATAACAATAATAATAATATTATTATTATTATTATTATTATTATTATTATTATTATTATTATTATTAATTATTATATGTAGTGATAGTAGTATATCAGGTGAAGACTGAAAATTCTCGAATTCGGCTCGAGTTTTGAAAATATGAATTTTTTGACTGCTTCGTATGAGAAAATATTTCAGTGTTCTGAAACGAAATGGCGCGCACTTCAAAACATTGCCAGTGAATAAGCGTTTGTGATTGTATACATAGTTTTGTTCATATATATATATATATATATATATATATATATATATATATATATATATATATATAGTATATATACTATTTGTGTGACATGCTTGCGTACACAATAGTTGTTGGCAGCCAAAAGTTTTCGAATGTTTTGAAATGAGATAGTCAGTCGTCTGTGAACAGTACCATAGATGATGTTTGTACGGTTTTAATTCCCAATTCCCTTTATGCATTCCTCTATTAAATCTGTACCACGTGGATGCTGGCTGTATTGTCCCTTGGGTCTTGAAGTCATTAATGGGGTTCAAAGGAGAGAGAGAGAGAGAGAGAGAGAGAGAGAGAGAGAGAGAGAGAGAGAGAGAGAGTTAAGCTTAGATTGGTGGGGCTTTTAGGAAATGATATTATGAGAGAGAGAGAGAGAGAGAGAGAGAGAGAGAGAGAGAGAGAGAGAGAGAGAATGAAGGATTAGAAGGTCCTTTAGTCAGGTCACTGTTTTTTTCAGGCGAATGCTGATATGACATTGATGGAGTGTGAGGCAGTCATTTTGCTGGTGAGGAATTTGCAAAGTAATTGAATGGAAGAAATACAGAAAAAATAACGCTGAAATACCAGCGTATGCTTTCTTCTTCTTCTTCTTCTTCTTCTTCTTCTTCTTCTTCTTCTTCTTCTTCTTCTTCTTCTTCTTCTTCTTCTTATTATTATTATTATTATTATTATTATTATTATTATTATTATTATGTAAAGGCTTGATGTAGTCAGGAGCGTACAAGGAAGGGACTTGAACTGTTTTGGAGGAATTACACAAGCACTAACAAACACACCTTTAGGGAATTGTTTAAATAGGAATGAAAAGAAGGCAAGGCATTCCATAGATTTTGACTCGAAGGGCAGTCGCCATACTATGATAGCATGTAGATCAGTGAAGATTTATAGTACGTGGGAGATAAATTGAAAATCGTAATTTACGAACAAGGAATCCTATATATATAACCAAACAGCTTCAAAACTGAGGAAAAATGGTGGTTAGAATAATCGTTTCCGTTGGGTTTTATTGTTAGTAATAATAATGGCGCGGCTCAAAACTTTTCTGTAACTTCCCCTCTCCCTGTTTATTACCACCTTCGGCTGGGTTCCCTGTCCAACTCCATCCCGCGAGAAGGGAGGGAGAGAGGGAGATGAATGAGTGCATTTCCATATATATTGATTCCGTTTTGTGGACCTCACGAGGTTTTGGGGTGCTTAATAGAAAATGGAAGAAATATCAGAAATCGCATTATCGTACTGTGCAGTACACGGTCTGGCTTCAGGGAGCAAGAGCCCGTGCTGGCGCGAGATAGATTTGATTTAATAACAACAACAGTAGTGTAAGGGAAAGAAATGTCATCCACGAAATGGTTCTATTCGGTGGTGGAGACAAAAATGATACCTTATCCAAATGTGAAAAGAAAATACAACGAGATAGTTTTCGTTTAGCGAGTCCGATGGGACGAGCAACATAATGCCCCAGCTCAGTATAGAAGGAAGAAATGGAAAGTACATAGGGAGATGAAGGGACTGTTTTCGGGCCAAAGAAAGCTGTCGACCGTTCCGTGAAAACTGGAAGGTTATGAGAATTAGGGAAACTGGTGGATTAAGGTATCTGGAACCAAATTTTACTGAACTCGAGTTAAGTTTGGAAATCTTTCGATAATTTGCTCTCAATAGAAATTATCTAAATATATATAAAAGGCAATTTCTGTCTTTCTGTTCGTCTGTCTGTTCGTTATTCACGCCCACACTATGAAAGCTAGGGCTGAAAATTTTTTTTACGATAGACGCTCCTCCAAACCCCCCCCCCCCCCCCCCCCCCACCCCCCCCCCCCCAGGCCCCGGAAGATTTTAGTCAAAATCCGAAATTCGAGGGCCGTTTCTAAGGGGGCCTTAACCCCTCTTTTTCATACCCCCTCATTTTTTACAATTTTCGGAGTTAACAGCAAACTCTTCGAATTTTTCACAACTACTTTGGCTTGACAGGATCCCAAGTGATTACTTATTCTGAAAGTGATTGCATATTCCTTCCTGTAGGGGTGCCATCACGGGCGGCATGCCCCTTCTTATCCCGACAATACCGGGTACAGCTGGCAGTTAATAATAAATCGCAACCACAACCAACTGTGACTTTTTAAAAAATAGATATAAAACAGGTAACACGTCTATTATATTGTTTGGCTTCTAAGTAGCGAGATTAAAAACGAAGTGTCAGGTCAATACTTGGATGTTGCCTTGTTCTAAGGGTATGGGGCTAGCAACTTCATCCCAGATCTTCAGTCCTATATCATAGAAGTGACACTTCTTTGGGCCAAGCTTTTATAGGTATACATATATATATATATATATATATATATATATATATATATATATGAAAAGACGTGAGATCTTATCTTAAATGTGTGTATGTATATATATATATATATATATATATATATATATATATTATATATATATTAAAAACAAGACCTAGAATCTTTTCGGCAACTGGTAACACAGCGTCAATCGATAAAGAAAGTTAATGGTGTGTCACGTTATCTGAACTTCGCTAGTGATAAATGGAAGATGGTGCAAATGTGTTCGTGGATTATTCATTTTTCTCTCCATCTTACACTTTTTGCTCCTATCAAAAGTTATTCTTTTGATTGCTTTGGTGTTAGTAACCACCGAGACTTTGCCGCTCGTTCAATGACCGTTGATTCTGTGACGCTGGGTGGCACTGATTCATTCAGTCTTTCAGTTCTTTGTATCTTTTTATTTGAATTTGTATGTGTGTGTGTTTTCAAACTTTTCGATGCCTGCTTTAGACGTTACTGGGTCTTGACCTTGATCTTTGTCGGTAGCTATTGCCATGAACTTAACTGTACCGTATGTCATTCAGTTGGATCCATCAAGATTTTTCTTTTCTTATAAGCAACAGACATTTCTTTCCATTACCTTCCATAGGGCTTATCAGCTATTGACTTTTTCTACCGCCAGATGGCATTCAGTTGGCCATTGCTTTCGTCTAGACTTCCCTCTGTTGTTCTCCTTATTCTTCGTCTTCTTCTTCTTCTTTGCCATCCAGATTGGGTGACATCTGAACTGAAGCGTGAAAGGCGATAAGTGGCACGAGATTTTGTCCGACTGGCGGAACGTTTACCAGAAAAATAGCAGATGGTTTGTGGTACATCTGAATGGAGTATTCTCGCTATTAATTTGTTCGTGGAGTTGTTCTGTGCATTGTTTGTGTTATATTTTATGCGGATATTTTTTTTTTTTTTTTTTTCGTTACCTGCACATAGTAGTTACTTTCACTTAGCGATTTTCAGTCATTTTATCCTGACACAGTAACCGACTTTGCGATTTGTTTATGTATATATTTTCTTATTCAATTTTTGTTCCCTTTTACACATACTTTATTAGACGAAATGGAGAGAGAGAGAGAGAGAGAGAGAGAGAGAGAGAGAGAGAGAGAGAGATACATCATGGACTCAAATGATGTCGAAAAGGGGGTGTCTTAGCCCATGTCACTGGTTTCAGTCTCTCTGTTCCCATTTATTTCTTTATTTTTTTATCATTTTCTTTAATCCCTTGGCAACTTTCAATTCTCCCGCCCCCTTACTACCTCACACTTTTTCAGTTTTAACAACTCTCCCCCTCCCTTGGGTCCACTCCAGGGAACTAATACCTAGTATGTGATCAACTCCTCTCTCTCTCTCTCTCTCTCTCTCTCACTTTAAAACAGATGATCTCCCTTAGTGGTACTTATGAGAGAAAGACTGAGGCGGAGGGTTGGGATATATATATAATACTACCCATATATCTATATATATATAATATATATATATATAAGATAATATATATATATATATATATATATATATATATATATATATATATATATATATATATATATATATATGCAGTGAAAGAGAAAAGGTTTGGAATGTATTTCTACTAGGAGTGGCAGTGCGTTTTACCCTACCCTGGAGTACTTTTCATTTATTGAGTCGTGTCCCTTGGGGTATCCGTGTAAAACACACAAATAAGGCTGTGCGTTGATGGGAATGAGAAGCATTTCACGCACTTTTAGAAGGGGTTTTGGGAGAGATGAGTGTCATTTACTTGGAATTTTACGAATTTGTGAAGAAAATGGTGTGCTTAATGTAGGAATATTTTATAGTTTTTTTTTTAATATGATATTATGTTGTTATTGTGGGTTTGATTTTGGTATTGCCTAATCTTTTGTACTTTTGTTATTGTTATCGTTATTATTGTAATTGTTTCTTTCAGTTCCACGGGGTCTTTTATTCCTCACATTGTTGGACTGTGAAGCGGCCTTCCTGAGGATGTTGTGCAATTTGAATAAGAGTTCAAGCGAAGTTGTAGTGCATTGCCTACCTAAAACAAACCCCCTTGGACTTCTTATGCATCTCTCTTCTTTCTACTTTTTCTAATATCTGCTGGAATTACTTTCAAATGAAAACCATAATCTTTAGAAGCTTGAATTTCAAGTCATTGGCTCCTGTAGGCTTGTTCCATATGAATAGGGTTCATCTTCTTAATAATAATAATAATAATAATATTAATGATGATGATGATGATCTTTTTACATATGGAACAATCCCACACAGGCCATTGATTTGAAATTGAAGCTTCCAAAGAACATGGTGCTCATTAGGAAGCTGTAAAAGGAGGTAAAGGGAAATACAGAAAGAAGAGATCTCACTTATTTAAAAAATAAGTTATTAAATTAATAAATAGATAAAAATGTATTAGATTGCAAGGGGAATAGTACTAGGGTAGCAATGCATAATGTATTATTTTTTAAATGTCATCGTAGTCTCTGGCCTTAAATTCAGCCGGTCATCAAGTCCCCCTTCCTTCTCAGTTCTCAGATTGGTGAGTTCGTGTGATTAAGATTCGTGAAGCAAAGTTTCGCGCAACTCTGATGAACTTTTAATTGCCCTACTACCCCCCCCCCCCCCCTACCCCCCCCCCCCTTCCGCCCCCACCCCCCAGAAACTCATTAAAGATTTTTTCTTTCTGCCTTCGCCGTGTTTTCCTTAATAAATTACCACTTTTTTTTCTCTCCGTTTCTTCATGGCACCGTATTGTGTGGGTGTGCTTTTTGGTTATTTCATTTTTTAGAATAATGGTAATGGCCTGTCATATGTGTATGAGTGTGTATATGAATGTATATATGTTATTACTTGAGAAGTTTTTCCAAAGAAATGATTAGGTGTTAATCGCTGCATACTCTTGGGATTATTGCAGATTCTCTCTCTCTCTCTCTCTTTTCTCTCTTATCTCTCTCTCTCTCTCTCTCTCTCTCTCTCTCTCTCTCTCACACAGAACTTCAGTTAATTTCTTAGTCGTAAAACTTGTTTCTAAACTTCTAAATGAAGTGTTACCTATTACCTTTAAATGAATATTTCTCTCTCTCTCTCTCTCTCTCTCTCTCTCTTCATTGATGGCCTACCCCATCTAGAGAAACCTTGACTTTGAAGTGGCTCCATTGTAAGGAGTACTTTAAGCAAAGCATACTCTCGATCGCATCACCCCGGTAATACTGTCTGGTTTTGTCTTCACCTTCTCTCTCTCTCTCTCTCTCTCTCAGCGTAGGGCGGGCGTGGGTGGGGGGAGGGGGGGTTGCGGGGAGGTTTGCTAAAGACACTCACTAACGTGTGCGAGTTCGAATCTCCCAGCCGGAAGTTTGGGTTTCTTCATTAGTTCTTCGTCTCGGATTATGAGGCTTTGCAGTGGCATTCGTATTTAAGTGAGAAGAGATCGGGAATCAAAGGTCATGTAACAACTGCTAAAAATAATATAAGCGTTTTTCTCATTCAGATGTTCCAAAGTTTGTAATTATCGTTGTTGATAATTATCAGCACCACTTTTTTTATAATTTATTTTTACCATCATCATCATCATCACCGAAATCCTTGTCATCACAAAGGATTAAGAAATCAGCTGCATTGTCCCCGTAATTTTCCAGCTCGTTGGTCCTGTGGGTTTTTGGTAAAACTCTCCCATTGTTTTTAGGGGGCTATTAACACACGCATACACTTCCCCTCCATTAAGAGGGGAATTGTAAGGTTTGGTTGTGGGGAGGGAGTTGTGGGGTGGAGGATAATTGTGGGGTGGGGGGGGGGGGGGGGGGGGGGTTAGAGTGTCTCCTAGGAGGATAGCTGTGGAGGGATGCTAAACCATGTGTAGAATTTCCCAAAAGGGAATGGCGGAGATGAAGCAATCTTCCTTCACATTGATTTATCAACCCTTTTAGAGCCTCACCGTTTTTTAATGATGGCCCTCCTCTTTTCATTTCTGATGTATGACGCTCTTCAAATAACACCCTTTCCTCCTCCTCCTCCTCCTCCTCCTCCTTTCCCCCCTTCCCCCCTCCCCCCGTCCCTCTTCCTTGACAAAGTGAAAATTTGCCACCGCATGAAGATGTAATGAGGATGCTGGAAGTCCTCACTCCCCCTCCCTTACCCCTGGGGTCCATATTTGAAGAAATTTATGAGTGTTTATTATTATTTTCATGTGCGTCGCGTATATAGAATACATATTCTCGTGCATTTCTCTTTACTCTACATTAATGAGACAGAGAGAGAGAGAGAGCTGACTTTCTCGCACATAAATCACAAGATGGTTACCATTCAAAGGAGAGCATTTAACGCTCGATTTTCTGTGCAAGGAGTCGGCGTGACCATCTAAATCACAGATACCATATCATTTACGACGCCTCGGGGCTCCTTATTCTATTGCGGGATGAATTATAGCGGGTCTCATATCGTAGGTTGGGTTCTGGTTACACTGTCTCAGCACAGCAGTTGTCAGATCATAATTCTTAAAAGCCCCGCCGCAAGAAGTCGCCGTTTTTATTCGGCTAGTAGTATTTTTGACGGCGCCGTATACACATGTTTTACGATGTAGTTCGTGTGAGAGTCGTGTATTGTAATACAGGCGTGAAGATGAGTGACTGTTATGTGTGTGCGAGCTTTGTTGGCATGTGGTGTTCTGCATGAACGAAGGTCGTCCCTTTTGTTTATTGTTTAGTTAGCCTTATTTGTCGATAAATGTTAATACATTTGGCTAACTTACTCGTTAATTTCTTTTACTTATTTAATTTTTTTTCTTGAAGGTCGAGCTATGGGTTTCATGCTTAATAGCGCATCGGGTATTGTGGTATAGACGTGATGATAGTGGATTTTTATGTGTGGGTGCCATGTTAGCAAAAGTTGATTTGTGTACAAGTTGCTCTGTCCCTTCAAGTGTAGTAGTTTTTAGCTTAATGCATTTACCGATAACATTTGACACAAATATTTACTTTCGCCTGAAAAATCAAGGACTTAAAACCTTTTTTAAGTAACTTTATCACTGCTATTCATATACAGCATCCCCGTTATTATTAGCACAAAAGCTCCAGAACGTTGCCTGCTCTCTCATTCCTGTAAACTGAACAGGAATGAAAATGTTTCATACAGGGAGGGATGCCCAGTTTAACAGAGGCGTTATTTATTGTACTAAAGAACGTACTTACTACCAGAAATCAGCCCAGTATTCAATTGAAGCTTCTTTTTCTTAATTTTCTTCCTGACTTTAGATTTATTATTATTATTTTTATTCCTAAAAAATCCTCATAGTAACACGAGTCTTCAAATGAAGAAACAAATCCACAGTTATGTAAATGTACATATATTTACATTTAAAACTTTAAGGATAGCTTTCGGGAATCTGTTCGGTTCCCCTTATCAATTTCAGATTGATAAGGGGAACCGAACAGATTCCCGAAAGCTATCCTCAAATTTTTAAATGTAAATATATGTACATTTACATAACTGTGGATTTGTTTCTCCATTATTATTATTATTATTATTATTATTATTATTATTATTATATTATTATTATTATTATTATTATTATTATTATTTTATCCTACGGATAGTGAACGTAGATGATTACCAAATTACTTCTAAAGAGAATGCCAAAATGTGAAAAAAACAAACAAAAGGAAAGGCAAGAACATAAGAAAAACCTAAAAAAAATTAAATTACATTAAATCTCTCTCTCTCTCTCTCTCTCTCTCTCTCTCTCTCTCTCTAGGTCTGCCAGTAGAGTATGAATCCTGATTATGTGTTTTTTCATCTCCAGTTTTTACTTGTGATTTTATCTCTCAGAAAACCCACAGGATATGCAGATTTGACGATTTCAGTAGCCGTGAGAGTTTTCCGTCAGTTTGCAATTAGCATTATAAATAGGGTAAAGTCTTAACATAGTACACTGGGAAAATATCAGTTATAGGCATTTAGTATTCATATTATTATTATTATTATTATTATTATTATTATTATTATTTTTTTTTTTTTTTTTTTTTTTGTTTTTTTTTTTTTTTTTTTTTTTTTTTTTTTTTTTTGCTCTATCACAGTCCTCCAATTCGACTGGGTGGTATTTATAGCGTGGGGTTCCGGGTTGCATCCTGCCTCCTTAGGAGTCCATCACTTTTCTTACTATGTGTGCCGTTTCTAGGATCACACTCTTCTGCATGAGTCCTGGAGCTACTTCAGCGTCTAGTTTTTACTGATTCCTTTTCAGGGATCTTGGGATCGTGCCTAGTGCTCCTATGATTATGGGTATGATTTCCACTGGCATATCCCATATCCTTCTTATTTCTATTTTCAGATCTTGATACTTATCCTCCATTTTTTCCCTCTCTTTCTCTTCAACTCTGGTGTCCATGGTATTGCGACATCAATGAGTGATACTTTCTTCTTGACTTTGTCAATCAACGTCACGTCTGGTCTGTTTGCACGTATCACCCTATCCGTTCTGATACCATAGTCCCAGAGGATCTTTGCCTGATCGTTTTCTATCACTCCTTCAGGTTGGTGCTCGTACCACTTATTACTGCAAGGTAGCTGATGTTTCTTGCACAGGCTCCAGTGGAGGGCTTTTGCCACTGAATCATGCCTCTTTTGTACTGGTTCTGTGCAAGTGCCGGGCATTCACTTGCTATGTGGTTTATGGTTTCATTTTTCGTATTGCACTTCCTACATATGGGAGAGATGTTATTTCCGTCTATCGTACTTTGAACATATCTGGTTCTTAGGGCCTGATCTTGTGCCGCTGTTATCATTCCTTCAGTTTCCTTCTTTAGCTCTCCCCTCTGTAGCCATTGCCAATTGTCATCGCTGGCTAGTTCTTTAGTCTGTCTCATGTATTGTCCGTGCATTGGTTTGTTGTGCCAGTCCTCTGCCTTTCTGTCTTTCTCCTGTCTCTGTATATTTCTGGGTCTTCGTCTACTTTTAATTAGTCCTTCTTCCCATGCACTCTTTAGCCACTCGTCTTCACTGGTTTTCAGATATTGCCCCAGTGCTCTGTTTTCGATGTTGACACAGTCCTCTATACTTAGTAGTCCTCTCCCTCCTTCCTTTCGTGTTATGTATAGTCTGTCCGTATTTGCTCTTGGGTGTAGTGCTTTGTGTATTGTCATTTTGTTTCCTGGTTCTTTTCTGATCTATGCTACGGAGTTCTGCCTTCGTCCATTCCACTATTCCTGCGCTGTATCTGATTACTGGCACTGCCCATGTGTTTATGGCTTTTATCATATTGCCAGCGTTGAGTTTTGACTTGAGTATCGCCTTGAGTCTCTGCATATATTCTTTCCTGATCGTGTCCTTCATCTCTTGTGTTTTATATCTCCTCCTTCCATTATTCCCAGGTATTTGTATCCTGTCTCATCTATGTGTTTGATGTTGCTCCCATCTGGTAGCTTTATCCCTTCAGTTCTCGTTACTTTGCCTTTTTGTATGTTGACTAAGGCGCATTTTTCTATTCCAAACTCCATCCTGATGTCCCCAGATACAATCCTTACAGTCTGGATTAGGGTATCTATTTCCTTGATGCTCTTACCATACAGCTTGATGTCGTCCATGAACATCAGATGGTTGATTTTGTTGCCTCTTTTCTTGAAGTTTGTACCCGGCTATCCATCTTCTGTAGTACGTTTGTCATGGGAATCATGGCTACTACGAAGAGTAGTGGGGACAGTGAGTCGCCCTGGAAGATCCCTCTCCTGATATTAACCTCTGCTAGTCTTATTCCAGAGCTTGTAAGTATTGTATTCCAGTTGCGCATTGTATTTTTGAGGAAGCTGATGGTATTTTCCTCTGCCCCATATATTTTCAGGCATTCTATTAGCCATGTGTGTGGTATCATGTCGAAGGCTTTCTTATAGTCTATCCATGCCATGCTTAGGTTGGTTTTCTCTCCTACTGTTCTTCCATTACCATTTTGTCTATCAGGAGCTGGTCTTTTGTGCCCCTGCACTTCCTTCTGCAGCCTTTCTGTTGGTGGGGGATGGTGTTTGTCTCCTCTAGGTAGTTGTATAGCCTTTCACTGATGATACCTGTTAGTAACTTCCACATTATTGGTAGGCAGGTGATAGGATGTTCTTCCTGTGGTCATCCATTTGGGTGCTTGGTGATTTGAGATACAATGCTGGAGTTGTTCTGCTATTCGTGGGTGTAGGGCCTTGAAGTTTTTGAGCCAGTATCCATGGACTTCATCGGGACCTGGGGCTTTCCAGTTTGGCATTTTCTTTAGTTGGTGTCTGACTGTGTCTGTCGTGATCTCTGTGAATCTTTGTTTTATTCTCCCTGTTTCTTCTTCCTTGACTTCCTGGAGCCATGTTGCATGTTTGTTGTGTGATACCGGATTGCTCCATATGTTTTCCCAGAGTCTCTTACTTGGTTCGGCTTCAGGAATTTCTGGGTGGTTGTCTTCCCCTCTTAGTTGGCTGTATAGTCTTTTCTGGTTGGTTCCGAATAGTTTGTTCTGTTGTATCCCTTATTTCCTGTTCATGTACCGTTGGATCTTGTGTGCTTTGGCCTTAAGCCTCTGTTTTACATCTTCTATTGTTGTTGTTTAGTCCCCTCTCATTGTACTTTGAGGTATTTCTCATTGAGTTCCTCCCTTGTTTTCTTGCTTCTTAGCCTTTTTCCTGCCATCTCTTTCAGTTTACTCAAGTCAGATCTCATCACCATGATTTGCTTTTCCAGGCGCCTTTTCCAAGGAGGTTGCTGTTTTGGTTTCTGTTGGGTTGGTTGTGACGGTGGTGTTGGTGTTTGAATCCCCATCAGTTCTGCTACTAATCTTGCTCCTGCATATGTCAAGTTATTTGTTTCTGTGATGCTGGTGGTGTGTATTAGGCCCATTATTTCATTGACCTCACTTGTTTTCTCCCTTAATTTCTTGGTGTTGTAGGCTTTCATGGAGGGGATCTTTGTTCTCTCTGTATCTGGCTCCATCCATTGTCTAATCTTTTCTACCCATTTCCGTCCTCTCTGTTTACTTCGTCGGTGTTTCTTCGTGTGTCGTTGTTTGATACCTCATCCTCCCTTCGTCTTCTGTGGCTCGTCTCTCATTCGTCTTCGTGTAATTGTTGTCGTGTGACATTTCCCTTTCCAGTTCTTCTCTTTCTGTTGGGGAGAGCCAGTTCTTTTTCTTTATGTTCCTTACTTGGTCTGCCAGCCTCTGCTCTGTTTGGGGGGTGTTATTCCTCTCATTCCAGATGTTGACCAATCTTCTTCTATATCCTCTCTCCGTCGGGTTGCTTCTGATGTAGCATCTCCATATTTCCTTATTTTCTTCTCTTGTTCATTTCTTCCTTTTTGCCTCTGTAGCTCCAATCTCAGGCTGTTGATTACTGTCGTTGTGGTGATCAGTTGCTGGATGACGACCTCCAGTACCATGACCGTCTTCCCCTACAATTGGGTTGAATACCTGGTTGCCGGACGAGGCTCCTCTGTTGCCAGAGGTTCCATTTACGTCGTTGTCGTTTATTCCTTCATTTTTTATTTCCATCATTGCTGAGTTTTGCTATTTGCCCAACCCATAGCTGGACCCTACCCCATCAGGATAGGTTACTCATTTACAGCTGAGTAGACTGAGGAAATTATGGTAAAGATCCTTTCCCAAGGAATCAACGCCGAGGAGAGCGGTCACCCATCCAACGACTGACCAGCCCCAATGTTGCTTAACTTGACTTAAGTCTATTGACGACCTAACCCACTCCTCCACATATTATTATTATTATTATTATTATTATTATTATTATTATTATTATTATTATTATTATTATTATTATTATTATTATTATTATTGGAGAAAAAGATCCATAGGTATGTATATGTACGTAGTATATTTAGAGATAAATATGTACTGATTCTTGAAAGCTATCCGTACAAGATCTGTCTCTGAATATATGCACATATACATTACTGTAGTTTAGTTTTTTCATTTCAAGACTCATGCTACTACCACTATTGCTGCTACTGCTACTGCTACTGCTACTACTAGTATTCGCAAAGAATTCCAAACCGTTTATGGAGATAAATAATGAAAAATACAACTTTCGTAATCGACAAGTATAACAAATGTCTTTATGAATTATTATTATTAATTAAAAATTTATAGAAAATTTTAAAAGAATAAAACGTGGTTTCATGTTAATATTGATAATTTAGCAGTAGTAGGAGTAGTAGTGGAAGCAGTAGTAGTACTAGTAGAAGCAGTATTACTATCATTGTCCTGCCCTTTGTTGCTCTCCAGCTCCATCATCGTCCCTCCCTTTGGACAGTTCATGAACGGCTTTGTTACTTGGAGTGGGCGTAGGCTGTTGGGTGGGTGGGTGGTTGGGTGGGCGGCTGTGATGAAGAGAGGATATGTCAGATGGTCCGAAGTGGGACGGAAGCGATTAAAATGAAATGAAACAAAAGACAAGTAGAAAACCGGCTTTTGTTTCTTGCGATTGTGGCTCACCGACATCACCCCCTCAACCTGCTGTCCTCATTTCATTCGCCTTTGTCTCTCTCTCTCTCTCTCTCTCTCTCTCTCTCTCTCTCTCTCTCTGTAATTTTTTCTGTAACTTCCACTCGTTTCATATTCTTTTCTTTCATTTAAAGATATTGTTTTGTGATGCTGAACTCCTGCGTTTCTGTATTTCTTCATTCTTTCCCCAGTGTAGTTTTCAATTAGTTTTTTTTTTTCCTCCGTATGCCTTTTTCGTTTCAAGCTTGTTTTTCTGTCCAGTTCCTTTGTCTGTTTTTCAATATTTCTTTCTCGTTTTCACATTGACTATTTTTTTTTTCTGTTTCCTCGTTTATTATCACCCTTATTTTTTTTAACTCCTTTTCATTTTTATTTGTTTTCCCCTTCAATATTCCTTCTCACGATATTTATTCTCTGTTATTCCTGCAGCACCTTCTCTCTCTCTCTCTCTCTCTCTCTCTCTCTCTCTCTCTCTCTCTCTCTCTCTCTCTCTCTCCTTCGTCCCTCCCAGCCTCTCTTCATGCTTCATCTGGCCATTCATAGCAGAGGCCGACACTCTATTCACAAGTGCCAAAAGAGAAAGAAAAAATAAAAAGGTTGAGAAGAAAATAGAAGGGGAGAGGTATTTTTCAATAAAAAGGGGTCCTGGGCTGGCAAGTGGCCATCGCTGGGTTTTGTGAATCAATTCAGATTCATATGAATTTTACCCTAGGGGTTCGCTCCAGGGGGTTAAAGGAGTTGGACGGTAGGAATGGGACCCATAAACGCTGAAAAGGGTTTCCTGAGGAATGAAGGAGTGATGGTCGTGCTTGAATTTAATTACCACCCTGACACTATTCTCCTTGCATTTGATTGCATTTTTATCTATTTATTGATTTATTCATTTATATTTCCTTACTTCCTCTTACTTCCTCCTAATAAACACCGTTGCCTGATTTTTGCTCGACGTCCGGTTCCATAGTTCATAAACAAGTCGCTTAATTTGACTCCTTTTATGTTTACTTTGCTGGAGTGCCACATCAACGTGTCAGATTGAATAGGGGAACCGAACAGATTCCCGAAAGCTATCCTTAAAGTTTTAAATTTAAATATATGTGCATTTGCATAACTGTCGATTTGTTTCTGCAAACACCATATTCTTTGGAAGCTTGAATGTCAAGTCAGTGGCTCCCGTGGGCTTGTTCCATATGTATAGGTTTCATCTACCGAATAGCAATAATAATAATAATATATTGGAAGGAGACCCTCTTTCAAACAAGTCTTATTGAAAGATATTGCTGCATCAGCTGCATTCAACTTGTAAAAGTCTTCTCTATTTTTCTAATAATAGCTTTCTCTCTGCTACTACAACTGGCGAGTATTGCGCCGATTTTACTCATCAGAAGGAGTCAATTTCGGTGATATTGCTTAAAATTTATTTATTTGTCACAGTAAAAGAACAAATAGAATAAAACATAGGTGCATCTAGTGGCCAACGTTTCTCTCGGTATCATCCGAGCATGATCACGGCAGTGGATCACTACTTAATTTGGAACATCTTAGTTAAGGAATGAAAGAACTGCTGTTTGATAGAGAGAGAGAGAGAGAGAGAGAGAGAGAGAGAGAGAGAGAGAGAGAGAGAGAGAGAGAGACGGGAGGATAGAAATGGTCGAGTTTGCAGGATTTAAGTAGGAATTAGATTTTGAATCAGGAAATGGCTACTAAAAAAACCAAGGAGAAATGGCTTCTTAAAAAACCAAGAAGTAATGGCTTCTTAAAAATCAAGAAGAAATGGCTTCTTAAAAAACCAAGCAGAAATGGCTTCTAAAAAAACAAGAAGTGGCTTCTTAAAAAGCCAAGAAGAAATGACTTCTTGAAAAAAAAACAAGAAGAAATGGCTTCTAAAAAACCAAGAAGAAATGGCTTCTTAAAATAACAAGAAGAAATGGCTTCTAAAAAACCAAGAAGAAATGGCTTCTGAAAAAACAAGACGAAATGGCTTCTTAAAAAACCAAGAAGAAATTTCTTCTAAAAAAACAAGAAGAAATGGCTTCTTAAAATAACAAGAAGAAATGGCTCCTAAAAAACCAAGAAGAAATGGCTTCTAAAAAAAAAACAAGAAGAAATGGCTTCTTAAAAAACCAAGAAGAAATTGCTTCTAAAAAACCAAGAAGAAATGGCTTCTTAAAATAAACAAGAAGAAATGGCTTCTAAAAAACCAAGAAGAAATGGCTTCTGAAAATAACAAGAAGAAATGGCTTCTAAAAAACCAAGAAGAAATGGCTTCTTAAAATAACAAGAAGAAATGGCTTCTAAAAAACCAAGAAGAAATGGCTTCTGAAAAAACCATGAAGAAATGGCTTCTTAAAAAAACAAGAAGAAATGGCTTCTAAAAAAACAAAGAAGAAAATGGCCTCTTAAAAAGCCAAGAAGAAATGGCTTCTTAAAAAAACAAGAAGAAATGGCTTCTAAAAACCAACCAAGAACATGGCTTTCTAAAAAACAAGAAGAATGGCTTCCTAAAAAAAACAAGAAGATGGCTTTCTTAACAAAAAACCAAGAAGAAAATGGCCTTCAAAAAAAGAAGAAGAAATGGCTTTTAAAAAAAACAAGAAGAAATGGCTTCTTAAAAAACCAAGAAGAAATGGCTTCTTAACAAACCAAGAAGAAATGGCTTCAAAAAACAAGAAGAAATGGCTTCTAAAAAAAAGAAGAAGAAGAAATGGCTTCTTAAAAAACCAAGATGAAATGGCTTCTTAAAAAACCAAGAAGAAATTTCTTCTAAAAAAACAAGAAGAAATGGCTTCTTAAAAGACCAAGAAGAAATGACTTCAGGAACCCAAAGGGTTAAAAGGAGTGTTTAGAATTAATCATATTAGAGAAAAAAAGGATGTTATGAGTTTTTCTTATTATACATACATAGAGATGAAATTGGATATTCCAATAGGAATAGGATCCACAACACTTGGAATGAGGATGGAAGTCCTTATGTGTATTAAAAAAATGAATGTACAATATTAATATTGGTACCTACATCGGTAGGACCACGATGCGCCTTCCGAAAAGCATTTCCTGCCACGCCCAGAAGGGAGCAATATCCATAAGCAGAGGATCTCCTGACGAGACATTGTACAAAATGTTGAAATTATCGATCAAGCTCCAGACCACCGCTGCTTGCACCTCCTGGAAGCCCTGCATATTGGTAAGGAGAAGCCCTTGCTTGATACTACGCAGGAAACCTTCCTCCTTCCAACGGTCGCCAGGCGACCAGCACCGAGCGCCGAGCAGGAACCGCGGGCCAATCATAATATAGCAGCAGGTGAACAGAATCAACAAGATTCGTCACAGAAGTACTCCGCGGCTCGCAACAACGAGCAACCTCTGCATACGACCAGAAGGCTTATTACGGGCTGCTCTGTGAGCAAGAGCCGTGCTGACACAAGGTCAGCTAAATCAAAAACAACACAGAAGGCTTCTCCCGAGGTGAAATTCCCCCAGCCAGCCAATCATAAATCGACCACGGATCTGACCACGCCTACCCCTATTATTATTATTATTATTATTATTATTATTATTATTATTATTATTATTATATTATTATTATTATTATTATTATTATTTATTTTTAATCTATCACAGTCCTCCAATTCGACTGGGTGGTATTTATAGTGTGGGGTTCCTGATTGCACCCTGCCTACTTAGAGTCCATCACTTTTCTTTATTATTATTATTATTATTATTATTATTATTATTATTATTATTATTATTATTATTTATTGATTATTATTATTTATTATTATTATTATTATTACTTATTCACAGGGTAAACCTTGATCATATGGAGCAAGCCCATAGGGGCCATTGACTTGAAATTCAAGCTTCCAAAGAATCTGGTGTTCATTAGAAAGAATAAATGACTGTAACGAGAAATACAGAAAGGAGAGATCACTTATTACAAAAATGAACTCGTAAATTAACAGAGTAGAAAATAAATAGCTGAAAATTCAAGTAGATTATTAAAATACAAGAATTATATGAGGGTAGTAATGCAGAATCTTCGCTTGAACTTTTAAATTTCCAGTTGCTCGACATCCTGAGAGAGGTCGCTCCACAGTCTTATTTTTTCTTTATTTTGGAGTAAATAGTTGCGCAGTGTGTATGAACAGAGTCCCTCTTCTTAAATCAAGTGATCCTGTCATCACCAACACTTGAGATCTGTGTGATTGAAGATTGAAACGAACTGATCCTTTTAATTAAATACTTTATGGCGCACGTTGCGTACATCAAGATTATTGCATTTCTGAGTTTTTTAGTTCCTACTTTTCACGTTGATTGAGCCGTTTTTAGTAGTGAATTTAGTTCATTTTCAAAGAAAATCATTTAATCTTATATCCATTATATTTTACGGAAAGGACGCCTCGAACTGATAGCAGCTGAAGGAGATTCACTGAGAGATATAAAGAGTGACTTTTACTTGTCTTAATCCATCGGAGTCTTCTCCTTTCACGGCCCTAACACCACAAGACCACCCCCTGACCCTACCCCTCCCCATTCCCCTTCCCAAAACCGTTTTGCTTTAATCCCCCTCACCTCCCCCTCTTTCTCTCTCTACTCGTTATCAGCTCCTTTTGTTTGTCACAATGGCTGAGGGAACCACTTTTATATCGGAGTTTAATGACCTACTTTAGAATTAAGCCCACCCTCTTAGGAACGATTCCGCCTAGCCTTTCCTTCCCTCTCCCTCCTTCCTTTCCCCCCCTCCCTCCCTCCCTGTCAAGGCAGTGTGTCTCTTCCTCTTCCTACTTCATCCTCTCTGAGCCTCGAGTTCCGTGTCTTTCCGATCCGATGCCTTTTTGGGCCTTCCCCACCTTTTCCTCATCCTCATCCTCCTCCCCCCTCCACCATCCTCAACCCCCCGTTCACCTTATACTTGCCGTTTGGCGAAGCCACAAAACTACCATATATATATATATTATATATATATATATATATATATATATATATATATATATATATATTATAGTATATACTATGTGTGCGTATGTATAATTATCGTTATTTCTGCTGATACCCCGACCCCGAGATCGAGTCTCGGCCGTGAATCAGTAAAGGTTTCCAAAATGTGAAAATATATGGAAGTTTAAAGGACATGTGGCTAATAATTTTACACACACACACACACGCACATATATATAAGTCTATCACATTACCGTGATTCATATACATATATCGAACTACAAATGTCCTTTATTATCTAATTCGCTCTACCTCGAATTAATATATTTTCATATATGTTTAACCGAGGGGGAATTTATTAAGCGATAATAGAATTGGCGATCGACAGACGCGAACCACCGGTGGCGGGGTGGTATGGGGCTTCACTGCCAGTCCTAGAATTGAGAGGTCGGTGGTTCGCGTCTGTCGATCGCCAATTCTATTATCGCTTAATAAATTCCCCCTCGGTTAAACATATATGAAAATATATTAATTCCGAGGTAGAGCGAATTAGATATTAAATTTAACACTATTTCCTAAGCAGATTAGTTACCACATCTCTCTCTCTCTCTCTCTCTCTCTCTCTCTCAGGTCCCTCTCTCCTCATCTCTCTCTCTCTCTCTCTAACAAAGAAAAGCACATCGTTCATAAAAAAAACAATCCGGCCTTATTGTTCGTTTGCAAATATTTCAGAGGCCATTCAAGAGTTGCAGCTCTTTTTTTTTTTTTTTTCTTTCTTTCTTTTTTAAGAGAGGAGTGACTATTGTTGGGCCCAACAGCTTAAAAGCCGAATAAAGAAGAGATGAAGAAGCGCCGTAATTTGTAACATTGTTCCTTCGCTTTATCCTCTGAACAAGACTCTTTCACTTTTTATTTCATTTTCATTACATATAATTTTCTCTACTTTTGAAGATATACATCATCTTTTCCTACTTTATCCTTTCGTTGTAGCTTACTTTAACCTTTCTCTTCTCAGCTTTTTCTGTTCAGTCCTTTGATGCCTTTAAGAGTATTTCTTTCACGTTTGTTTATTTTTTAAGATGATGATCTTGTTTCGTATGTTTTTTCTACCAGCGTTACATTTTAATATGCGGTACATTTCTCCATCCCATTCTAATATTTTTACGTTTGAATTTTTACTGTTTTCGTTTCCCTTTCATGCTCTAATATTTGCCTTATTTCTCATGAAATTTATTTTCGTTTGGATGTTTTCAAATGGATAGATTTACTGTTTTTCCCCTTTTTATAGTCATTTGACACAATTGATTTTATTTAATGTAACTATCTTTTAAGATTCGAATTGAATCGCGCTCACAAAGCTTTCAAGCCAATATAACCTGTTTGATTGCTTTGTTTATTTTGGGATGGGCAACCAAGACCCTGAACTAAAGACCCTTAACTAAAGACCCTTAACTAGCCCAGTACCTGAGGAAATCCAGGGGGGCGCAAAGGAAAAAAAAAATGAGTTGAGATGACCCTTGATGGAATCTAGGGTGTATATTTCGCCATCCTAGACAATCCAGTGAGTGTTCACTTCAAAGCTCATTTCCATGTAAACTCTATTTCTCTTGAAGAGCATCCATTCACCCTCGGAGCTTTAATTGGGTTTTCTTCGCTTCTAAACATTTTCCTATTTTAACAATCATTTACCGATTTCTTTCGCTCATTTATTTTTCTGTTCCATGCCTTTTATCCTCCGTAGGGAGGTAGTGCTGTCAGGGGACCTCATGCGGTGCACTGTAGACATTACTTAAGGTTCTTTGCAGCGTGCCTTCGGCCCCTAGCTGCAACCACTTTCGTTCCTTTTACTGTACTTACTTTAATATTCTTTCATCATGCTACTTTCCACCCTCTCCTAACACTTGGTTCATAGTGCAACTGCGAGATTTTCCTCCTTTTACATCTTTCAAACCTTTTACTGTTCATTTCCAGTGCTTGGCCTAAATTCTATATTCAACTTAACCATGCCTTTTATCAGACATACGTTATTTATCTACCACGGCGTGAACCTTCACTTTTTAGCCAGATTTGTTTTCTTTCACCTTACTACTTATCCTTCAGATTCCTTAAATATTTGTGATTATAGGTTTTTGCTTATTTACCTGCTCTGCATTACCATCACCTGTGATGTTTTTCCTATGGTATACCTTCCACAAATCTCTACCACCTCCAGACTCCAACTTCAACTTTTTTTTTTTTTTTTTTTTTTTTTTTTTTTTTTTTTATACAGAAGCCAAAATGACGCCACCATTGTCGTCCCTTAGCGTATTCATCTTAGTCAACTTTTTTCTATCCTATAATCCCCGCTTGAAATTCGTTCTTATATAAAGATTTGAGTCAACAAGCCTTTCTCACACTCCTTCTTTTACCTGCATCGACACTCAACTGCGTGGGTGGTTTTTGTAAGTCTCCAGGTGTTGTTGTTTGTCTCCCACATTATAATGAGACAGACTCCTTTTTATCTTATATCATGTTCCAATAAACATTCTACCTCCCACGCTGTTGCATAAGAAGGCTAAGGCCATTTTTTTAGTATCACATTTTTCGTTCATTCCTTCGTTTATTTATTTGCACGGGATTCCTTCAGAACCGCTTAAATTTAATATCCTCCCTTCCGGAGCTGCTATGTTGTCTTTTATAGAGGCTTTTACTTAGCGAAAATGCCTTCAGATTAAAGCTTATTTTTTCATCTCTTGTTATTAACTTTTATTTCGTTGTCTTCTCTCCTCGCACTTTCCACAGCGATCAAGAATTAATCACAGCGCTTCGAGTTAAGTTGCCTGATTAAATTTCACCCCAGTTCTGGCGTGAAACATGATCACTCGCAGCCAGTCAATCAAGATATTGTCTGTTGTCATAACCGAATCAGATCAAGTGTGTGACCTGACTGCACCGGATTGTCTACTACTATGACTCACGCTGTGCTCCCTAATTCACATAGGGTTCTTTCTTATGTCTTGAGCTTTTCTTCTTCATGTCCCTTTTGGTTATATATATATATATGTATATATTATATATATATTATATATATATACTATAATATATATATATATATATGTTTGTGTGTGTTTTTGTGTAAGACAACTACGGAGCTGCATAGAAATTCTAAGGTAATTATTCTAAGTATGAGCATGCACTGTTTGATACATACGAAGATACAAACATACAATAAGTTCCCTCTACTTGGCAAAAATACGATATTATGCCCCCATAAATTGCAAGAGTAAAAGGGCCAATAAACGGAGCCACCCTTTATGCGCATTTCCTGAATAACCCTAAAAATCACATGAAAGAGTGTGATTGCAGAGAAGAGAAGGATTTTGTAGAAAAAAAAAAAGATTCAAGATACGTAGTAAGGACATATTATGAGGATGACCATTCGCCTTCAAAGCATTTTTAATTGCGCCAATACTAAGATGTGAGATTCGGTATGAAAGGTTATTTATTATAGTAGATTCACATCAACCGTGCATGTGATGTCTAGGCCAGTCCCTTACGACGCTCCTGATTGTCTGTTGATAAGCCAATCACAGGGCTAGAAACTCTCAGTCTCTCGAGAGAGTTCACAAAGTTAGGATGTATATTCCACATCTCCTGAGGGATACGTCTTTCAAAAGAGGTGCAACGTACATCCTGCCTATGTGAACTCTTGAGAGACACAGAGTTTCTAGCCCTGTGATTGGCTTATCAGCAGCCAATCAGGAGCGTCGTATGGGACGGGCCTAGACATCACATGCGCGGTTGATGTGAATCTACTATAGTAAACCTCAAAATGTTGTCAGCGGGTAAATCACCTCCTTTGAGAAGCTTTTAGAGAAAGGGTGGAATATATTAAGGGGAGGTCGAAATTACCCAAAGGACCAGGTAATGATGTGAGTTATTACCTTAGCAGAAACGTTAACATATGAGAATTATAAATAAAACTGTACTGTAGATTTAGCAACCCTTTCTTCAAAGAAAAAACCTGAAGTATGTGTGTTTGAGAGAGAGAGAGAGAGAGAGAGAGAGAGAGAGAGAGAGAGAGAGAGAGTCATTTGCCGCCTTGACTGAATAATGAGCAATTTTCATCATTTTTTTTTCTTTCTTTCTTTATCGGCGAATCGTGGCATTGTCTTCGTTGCACATTTGAGTACGACATTAATTGCTCCCATCTTCCTTTCAGTATCTCATTTTTGGTTGGAACCATTAAAAAGAGAGAGAGAGAGAGAAGAAAAAAGTTGTCGATTATCCCCTTTCTGGTGAAGACAAAGAAACGGGTACGAAAATGGAACACCGGCTCTCGTCAACATTGTGGAAGAATAAGATTTAAATTTTTTGTGGTTTCGATGAGGAGGAAGAACAACGCTACTGGATGAAAGGATCTCCAATTATTATTCGATTTATTTGCTCCTTGTGGATAAATAGGTCGCCAGTGTCAGGGAATTTATAAAGACCGAGAGAGAGAGAGAGAGAGAGAGAGAGAGAGAGAGAGAGAGAGAGAGTACATGACAAAAAAAGGAAGGGGTTCAAGGAGAGAAGAGGCGTTTATGACAGGAAAGATAAACATACATACATATATATATATATTTTTATATATATATGTGTGTGTGTGTGTGTGTGCGCGCGCGCGCGCACAAAGAGAAGCAGAGAATCTATGCCGTTGTATACGAGACAGAAATATAGATGATAAAAAAAAAAAAAAAAAAAAAAAAATCAAGTTAGATAGAAACCAGTAAATTTGCGGATATCTTTAAGACTGGTGATAGCCATTAAATTAGCTGATAAAACCTGCATTAACACACCTCTCGTAATCGCTAGAGCATTTAAATCGATTAAAACTGGAGTTTTAAACAACACGGGTCAGTATGGTATCAGGTTTTAAACCACACAGGTGGATGTGATATCAGATTTTAACAGCTGCTGTTTATGGACGCTCATTACCTTTTTCCATTTACGTTTGGAATTTTTTAAAATGCCTGATTGATTTTAATGGAATAGCAAAAATACTGGTGATAAGCTTGTCTATGATGGATAGGCGTTGTAAGAAGAAGAAGTAGTGATATAAATGGAGTTAACGTTTTATTTAAAAAAAAAAATCAGTACGGGGGCCGTGTTACCAAAGTGCTCATAATAATAATGATGAAGATGTGTTTTATTGTGACGGTGCGCATATAACGGTTATAATTGTAGTTGTAGTAATGATAACGGATGATTTGCTAATCTTGCGCTGAACTGGAATTTAGTCAGGGAATTTAGTTTACAAATGCAAAGAAAAGGAAGCTCTGCGCTAAATAGGTTCATCTACTTTTCCCGAAACAAAAATGATGAACAAATGGAGAGATTCAGTTACTGATCGAAAAAGGCTCCGGTATCACTTAATCAAATTAACGTAGAACAGTCGAATGAACCTTTTCCCAGACTGTTGATGAATTATGCCTGCCTGCTCCCTTTCGAAAAAGGTCAGACTTCGGTTTAGAATCGGATTTTCTCTAATGCAGGAGTTTAGGCTCTCTCGTATTCCTAACCGCACCCCGCACCCCATAACCCCCCCCCCCCCCATGTCTTTGCTCCATATATGTGTGGTGTTGTGTGGTATATATAATATATATATTATATATTATATCTATATATATATATATATATAATGGTGTGTGTGTGTGTAATTTTTAATAGCTGCGATGACGTCTTAATTTATGGCTTACACACAATTTCTTTTCCATACCTATGCGTATCACTACAATCTTTTGTCCAATTAGTTGTCATATCAAAAGGCGTCTGCGGGCCGTCTGCGTTTAATCGAATCCTGCCACGGAAGGGTAAAATTCCCTAATGGGATAAAAGCTTCTAGTGGGAAGCACGAAAAAAATTTTGTTTTAATTTTACTATTTCATTGCGGCTATTACAAACATACGTGTGTGTATATATTATATATATATATATATATATATATATATATATATATATATTATTGTGTGTGTGTGTGTGTGTGTGTGTGTGTGTATGTTTATATATATATTATTATATTATATATATATATATATTTATATGTATATGAATATTTGTAGATATGTGTATATATATATGTGTGTGTGTGTATGTTTGTTTGTATTATATAACCCGAATATATATCTATATGCATGTTCCTGTGTTCTGAAGACAACTTCACCTACGAGGCCAATCCCTGCAATTTCAGCTTAATCGTTGATATCGGAGAAAAGATCTTTGAGGCTGTTATTAGATTAATTGATACGGGGCACGTTTGAACACTATCATAAAGTCCACGACTCGATTCCAACTTAGTTTCAGAGAGAGAGAGAGAGAGAGAGAGAGAGAGAGAGAGAGAGAGCGGTTCATATGAATTATATATGAGACGCCTCAAGCTCCAGAGCTGTTGCAGCGGACCTCATGGGGCTTCTTCGTGTTTGTCCTGTTGATCGGGAAACTGTTTGCACGGAGAGGGTGGCACTGCACCACCTTGTGACTTTATATATATATATATATATATATAATATATATATATATATATATATATATATATATATATATATATACTGTATATATATATATATATATTTATGTATAACTTAATCACGAAATTATGGATCTTGATGAACACATAGATAGAGACCCTTTACTTAGCAGTCTGTTAAGTAAAGGACAAGAAGTCAAAAGGCCTTGCAGAACTCCATCGTTTATCTTTACTTCATAGATTTTTGTCATTATATTATCTAGATATTATATAATATATATATATATATATATATATATATATATATATATGTATAATATGTATAAATATATAATATATATATATATATATATATATATATATATATATATGTGTGTGTGTGTGTGTGTGGTGTGTGTGTGTGTGTAATTTTTCATATATGCTACTTTTCTCCTCAGGTGAGATGGAGGCTCTACTGAGTCTGAGCTGTTCATTTCTATTTTCTGTTGGTCGATAGAATCCGAAGGTCCACATCAGGCCTTTTTATCCCTTACCAATACTTGACCACACTTATGGCCGCAGTGACCCAGCGACCCGTGCTCGCACAAAGGCGGCTCAATCGACACTGACTTCTACCCTTTTCAAAATTTGCAGTTTGACCATGGCACTCGTTTGTTGGTGCCTAACTAGATGATGTTGTAAATTCACATCAACCTTGCATTTGATGTCCAGGCCCGTCCCTTACGACGCTCCTGATTGGCTGTTGATAAGCCAGTCACAGGGCTGGAAACTCTCAATCTCTCTCGAGACTTCACATAGGCAGGATGTGCGTTCCTCCTCTCCTGAGGGATACGTCTTTCAAACGTATACCTTAGGAGAGGTGGAACACACATCCCGCCCATGTGAACTCTCTCGAGAGACTGAGAGTTTCCAGCCCTGTGATTGGCTTATCAGCAGCCAATCAGGAGCGTCGTAAGGGACGGGCCTAGACGTCAAATGCACGGTTGATGTGAATCTATATAGTAACATGATGATACAGAGAAAAACGGACAAATTAGAATAGATTAAAAATAATAATAAAATGAAATTAGACGCTGAGCTCTAAAGAAAAAAATTTCTTGAAACAAAGCGGTTAGATATTTGACTTTATAAATTTAAAAGTCATTGAACTTAAGGAGAACGTAAAGACGTCGAGAATTAAAAGAAAGCCAGAAAAAGGTTAGAGATTTACTGAAGGAAATTATATATATATATATATATATATATATATATATATATATATATATATATACACATATATATATATATATTATACATATCATATATATATAATACAATATATACTATATATATATACATACACACCCACACACACATATATATATATATATATATATATATATATCTCCATACACACACACATATATTATATATATATATATATATACTATATATATATATATATATATATATATATATATATATATATTTAATGAAGAGAGGAAATAGGTGGATTAATAGACTAACAAAAGTTATTCGTAAATAAAATGGCAGAAGTGAAAATCTGAGCGAAAATTCTAAAAATGCGAAGAAATTGTTCAAAATGATGAGTTAGAAAGTAGTGTATGGATGTCCTTTTACCCCATTCTGAAAAGAAAGTAATTTGATATGAAATCAACGAAGGAACTTTTATTCTGGGGAAAATTGGTAAATATAAAGGCTGTTGACTCAGCACTAATGTAAAGGAATATAGAAACAAATAATGCTAGAAAATTAGTAAAATTAATAAAAGAATACGAATAAAGGGGGCGCCAAATTTGAATTAAGAAACACAATGACAAATACGTAGAACAAAAGACTACGACGAAAACAAAATATCTGGTTGACAAAGAAAAACATAAATGTACAGAAGTCATTTTAGAAGCACTAAGCCTAAATCTCGTCACCGGGCGTAGGATTCTTATTACTTCACGTCACTTCCTCCATACAATTTCCACGTTGCGTAGGGAGGCCAGCGGGCCATACGTCATGATTGTAGTAATGGGACAGTTATTCACTCAGAGTGGCTCAGGAAAAGCTGATGGAGAAATATGAGAAACGTTTGTCTCCGGTTTAAGGATATGGCTTCTATATGAAATTTCTACCTAGTTTTCAGGGAGGGAGAGTGAGAGTGAGGTGTTCATCGCTGGAGAAAAAGAAGTAATTGCTTCGCACTTGGACGTTTTTGTCATGTGAGATTGATAGTTCTCTCTCTCTCTCTCTCTCTCTTCTCTCTCTCTCTCTCTCTCTCTCTCATAAGCTTAAGTAAAAAATGTGTTGTGAAAATACAAGAATATCTGAAAGTAGAGTGGTGGACAGTCTGATCGGAACTCCTCTCTCTCTCTCTCTCTCTCTCTCTCTCTCTCTCTCTCTCTCTCTCTCTCTCTCTCTCATAAATTTAGAAAATAAAATATTTGAAAGTAGAATGATAGATGGTCTGATTGGAACTCTCTCTCTCTCTCTCTCTCTCTCTCTCTCTCTCTCTCTCTCTCTCTCTCTCTCTCTCTCATTCGAAGTTCCGTTCCTTCGACGTTGTCATAATCAACTTGGAAACAATATGCATGAACGCTGCATATCGTGATCTCTCCATCATGCAACAGTTGACGTTTTATATCCAGTCTTTTTCCCAGCATGTTCATTCTTAAATCTTATTTTACGCTTTAACGTTTTTTGTTCCTTTCGTATTCCCTTTTACCGCATCCTGGCGCATTTGTCATTATTATTGTTATTTTGATTGCCAGCTTTCTCTGCTGCTGCCCTTTTTCGGAATTGTTGCTTCATGTGAAATCATCGCTTGTTTTTCCCCTTCTTTATTTTTATTCATTGCCCAATTCCTCCTTGGCTTGACTCCTCTCAAAAGGAGTTTCCAGTGTTTTATTTTCGTAATTGCTTATTTCGTTCGTTTATTTAATCATGTTATTTTCATATTACTTTCTCCAAATTCCTACATCTGTTATTGTGGTAAAGTTTAAGTATTTTTCTATATTTTTCTACATATTCTCTACAACTCTCTGCTTGTTTTATTCCTCCCTTTAATGTATACTTAAGCAGGCGCTTATGTATCTTTATATTATGCGATGAATACCTTTTATCTTTTTAACATATTGCTGTACCTTCTTTCAGTACGTATGATTTATTTTTTTTAATAAAAATTTTCAAAAAAAATCCTTTTAAAAACCAGAAAATAATTATGCGTTCATAATTGTCCCCGAGATTAAGCATATCCTCTCCATACTGTAAAGGAAAGTTCATCTCTAAAATGTTTGTTTTCTTTTATTATGTTCATTGTTGGCTTCGTCTTCTTCCTGTTTCGAACAAAGAATGTATTTTTTCTTTCTCTATCTGCGTCTTTCGGACAAAGAAGAGGGATGTATTCCAGATCTGTTTTTATGGCCACTTTGTAGATGAAACTTCTCTCTCTCTCTCTCTCTCTCTCTCTCTCTCTCTCTCTCTCTCTGTGCGTGTGTGTGTGTGCTGTTTTCCCACGGATAACTTATCAGTTTTTTCTCCACTTTTGCAGTTTCCTTCATTGTACAAAGAAGAGGAGTAAGTCCCAGGTTCTCTTGTTAATGATCTCTGTGAAAAACAGTCTCTCTCTCTCTCTCTCTCTCTCTCTCTCTCTCTCTCTCTCACCGACAAATTACCACTTTTTTCCTCTATTTCGGAGGTTTTTCCTTTTGACAAAAAAAGAGGGGTGTAAAATCCAGGTTTTCCTGTTAATGATCAGCTGTGAAAAAAGTCTCTCCCTCTCAAGCGCCACAGTGGCGTGGTCGGTATGGTGTTGGCGTACCACCTCGGTGGCCGCGAGTTCGGTTCTCAGGCATTCCATTGAGGTGTGAGAGATGTATATTTCTGGTGATAGAAGTGCACTCTCGTTGTGGTTCGGAAGTCACGTAAAGCCGTTGCTGAATAACCACTGGTTCCATGCAACTTTAAAACCCATACAAAACAAAACAAAAAACTCTCTCTCTCTCTCTCTCTCTCTCTCTCTCTCTCTCTCTCTCTCTCTCTCTCTCTCTCTGGTGTTGTTTCTACCAAGAGTTTCTGTTACATTAAGGCCAGACCCGAAGGAACCCGCGGGGATTAGCATTATTCCGGGTAAATCCTCAGGTGAGAATCTCGTAGTCCCATTCGGGGTGAAAGAATGATTACTTTAGCCGAATTAACTTCCAGCCGGATGAGCTTCCATACTTGGATGTATCCTGTTTACATTTTGTTTGTGCTGAACCTTCGAACAGAAGGAGCAGGTGGAACACTAACAACCGCTTTGGTGTGGATGAAACCGAAGGAGGTCCTTGGGTTCGATTTTCCCTCATGGGGAAGATGATCGGGCTGCTGTGGGAGCAAGAGCCCGTGCTAGTATGATTATAGCAGGTTAATCTCTTAACAGCGCTATTATGGAAAATAAAGGCCGGTTATTGAAGAAGCAAGAACCCGTGCTGGAATAAGGAAAACTGCTTAAACAAAAGTGCATGGAAAACTTTTTTTTCTCAAAATCCATACACATGTTTATCGTAGAATGATTCAAGTAAATTGTATTAAAAACTATTCTTAAAACCGATATATGTTTCCGTACACTATTTGCAGTGTCTTTTCTCAGTAGTATAATATGTGATTGTGTTTGTTTGTGTGCTTGTGTGTTATAGAGAGAGAGTGATAGAGAGAGATAGACAGAGAAGCTGGGGTGGAGGATTGTCGAACTCTTCAACGTCTGCAGAGAGCACTCAGAAATGCATTTATCACGCAGCAGTAAAAGAATCATTGATTTACTTCCAGTTGTACAAAAGATCACAAAGAACCCTTTTTTCTGAAGCGCTTACGCAATCTATGAAATTGGCCTTTGTGAGTTTGCCCGATTTCATGTGCTTTCAAATTTATTGGCGATATGTTAGTGCTTCTTATGCGTCAGGTCTGGAGAATAGTAAAAGTGTAGTTCATGAAAATTTTCCCTTTATTATTATTTTTACTGGTGCTTTCTTTTATGTATTTTTATAAGCGTTTGCTTTGCATTTACTACTGCACATGTTCTTACACAACAAGTGACTAGAAATAAATAGGTAATGCTTCATGTTTCTGCTTGTCCACATGTAGTCATGTCATATCCTTCATTATTAATAAAGACTCAAAGAAGCAAGTCCATTGTATATATATAAGTTTGCTCACGGAACCAAGCCTTCCTTCCCTCCTTCCTTCCATGGCTGGAAGTAGTCCCGAGAGAGCGTATGAGTGTATATATGTCTTTGTGCTCGTTTTGTTAATCAGACTAATGGCT
Organism: Macrobrachium nipponense; assembly: GCF_015104395.2. Taxonomy (NCBI): domain Eukaryota; kingdom Metazoa; phylum Arthropoda; class Malacostraca; order Decapoda; family Palaemonidae; genus Macrobrachium; species Macrobrachium nipponense. Next base: position 53,253,400 of record NC_087202.1, on the reverse strand, counting down.
TCGGTAAGTTCTTGGCGTTTGTTTTACGAATAAAGAAAGTTTCGGTGCGCTTTGCAGCCAGTTCGATGAATAAGGTATTAAGGGTATTAAAGAAGTTGAAAGGGTTCTGCTGCCCCAGAAGTTAAAAGGTAGCGTGAAAAACTTCCTGTTGGAAAATAGTTCGCTTAAATAGTTTGTTTAAGTTTCAACTGACCTGGAAGAGGAGGATTTTGCAGAGTTTAATTTCATTACTCGCTCGTATGATTTTGCAATGGAAGTGCTTTGTGCGTGCTTCGGCTTATTGGATATTCTTAAGAGGATTGACTTTAGCAAGCGTATTGCCTCTCCTTCTCTTGTTGGGAGTTTTGAGCTTCTGGAAAAATTCGTCAAGTCTAGCTTGTTCAGTACTTGTTGGTAAGTTTATCAAAAGCAGTATCTCTCGTTGCAGAATTGTTTTAGTTTAGTACAGGCGGTATAGAACTGATATGGCAAAGTTGTTGAGCGTGGTAAACGTTGTTGCCTAATGTCGCCTGGCAGGATGCCGTTGAAGTTGAGCAAGAGTAGTACGCTCTAAACTCAGTTTACCAAATGATTGTGCTTTTTTGGCGAAAATTTTGAATTCATGAAGACAAGTACTCCTTTTGTTAATGGCGTTATTTAAGATAACGCACGGTAAATGTATTACGTCTCTTGCTGGCAAAGTGTTTGGATTTAGGAAGAGAAGACATCTCATGTGTGTAAAGGTTTTGTTGGTGAAATTTATGTCCTCGAAAGGTTTATCTTGTTGGGGAGAAACGCTTGAGTGTTTCCAAGCATTGCTTCTTGTGGACCAAAATTTCTACCGTAGAAAGTGCTACACATCTGTTTGTAAAACGTATTAGTTGAGCGAGGGTAGCATTACGGTGGCAGAGTTTAGAAAAAAATAATAATAATACCTTTTGTCAGTATGGTAAAGACTCACCGACATACTTAAATATGCTGGTAACCTTCTTCAAGTCAGTTCATAAATATCAATACCGCTGTTCAGATTATTCTTCTTTTTCTTTCTCTCAGCATTAATAGAAAATTGATCATGGAGCAATGGATGTAGAGTCATTCATTTTACAACTTATATTTTGGTCATGAACGATTGATCTTCATTCCATGGCTGCGGGTATTGATTGATCTGCATCTCAGCTTATCTGAAACACTCTGCCCTTTACTTATCTGAATTGGTTTTCAGCTGCTGTATGTTGCTTTGAGATTTTTTGTGATTTGCCTGTCTGATTTTAATAATATCAAGACTTTTGTTACGTACTCTTGTTATTGCTCTAGTTTTTCCTTTATTATTTTAAAGGCGTTTCATTCTGGTAGTCTTTCACAGGAATGTAATCTTATTTTGAGGCATTTTCCATATTAGGAAAAGCCTGTGTTTGCCTTTTCTCCTTCGGTTTCGTCACTCGGAATATCGTTTGCGGGAAGTTCAGCCAAAGGAAAGGATAGCTGTGTTGTGAAATGAAAAAGAATAATCGTTGTCCCCTTCCCCCGCACTCTTCCCCACCCCCTCCCTCTACCCCTACCCCCCATATTATGTTCGCCTTGGAGCGTTACAATGACTGACCTTTGGGGCCTGTTAAAGATGGGTGGGTTACATACCGTGGGTCTAGTATTTATGTTGTGGGACAACGAGTTATATCCTTCGATGGAGACTGCTCTCTCTCTCTCTCTCTCTCTCTCTCTCTCTCTCTCTCTCTCCTGTTTATTGTTGCTTGTGCCAAATCTACCTGCCATTTCCTTCCCCCATTTCATTATTTTTTTGTAGCCCAAAATAATTTGAGAGAAATCCATCCATCTCTAAGACACGCTCTCTCTCTCTCTCTCTCTCTCTCTCTCTCTCTCTCTTCTCTCTCTCTCTCTGGGGCATTACCCGTAGCTTGCACTTTTCACTTACCGTCATCTCCTGGAATATTTTTTATTTTCCTTTTGGGACCTCCCCTTTGTCCCTTTGCAAGCTTTCACATCGTTAAAGGAAGGACAGAGAGAGAGAGAGAGAGAGGAGAGAGAGAGAGAGAGAGAGAAGGGAGCTATGAGGATTTTTCACTCTCTCCTTTGTTCCCTTCTTCGCTGTCACGTTCTCCAGTCGTCAGTGGAAAAATGAGAGAATTGACGTCTTTTACAAAAGCGTAAGGAAAGAAACTAAGATTAAGACGATATCAAATTGCAGAATATATATAGACGAAGCTATATTGATAGATAGATATCCCTTTGGAAGGTAGGAATAGAGAGAGAGAGAGAGAGAGAGAGAGAGAGAGAGAGAGAGAGAGAGTAGTAGGTAGCCAGCGTTCATCATCAGGGCGTTAAGTGGGCGCTTAAAAGGGGCTTCTAGAATGGAGAGATGGACACATAGGGGCAGGCGGTGGTGGTCGTCATAGCAGAAAAAAAAATTAGGCGAAGGGAGAGGAGGAAAGGGAAGGGAAGGGGAGAGGAGGAGAGGGGTGGACAAATGAAAAGGGGGAGGAGGTGGCGTAGGAGAGAGGGTGATACATGAAGGGGAATATTAGGAAATCTTATCATTATTTCTTTCATGGCTTTCTATGAAGGAGATGGTGCTTGTCTTTGCCTAAAGAAGTGTTGGGTGGCTGGAATGGGTGGGGACAATTGGAAAAGGAGATGAGTGAGGTGATGAATAAAGAAGGTGGGCGGGGAAGCTTTTGAGTGTTTTTATATTATCAGTCGTCTTTGGAAAAATAGTGAGATCGATTTGATTTGATTCTCATGAAGGGAGGGTTAGGTCAGTGAATGAATGTTGCAGTCATAGGAAACCTGGAGGAGAGGGAACGCTCAGGCAAGGGAAAACGAATATAAGGAAATTATAAAGAGAAGGGTAATTTTTTTTCTCACCCTGCCTTGGTTTCACGAGAGGCAGAAGCGAAGAGAGGGGGAAGGAGGGGGGGAGGGGATATTTTGGCACCTCTTCAAAAGGGGTCCTCCTTTCGTTTGCACGCGTCCACTTGTATTGAAAGGGCATTGGCGATATCGGTCTCAGTTTTTATTTGCGTTTTCTCTTTGCCTTTGTTTGTTTTGTTCGTCTGAGAGAGAGAGAGAGAGAGAGAGAGAGAGAGAGAGAGAGAGAGAGAGAGAGAGACCCCATCGCGCGCACATTCTTACATACGCACGTATTGTCTTTAAACCAGTGACCCAAAACTGATAAAATGAAATGTATACATGAGTTTTTTCTATTGAGAGACGAGTTTCCAGAGTAATTTGTTTTTTTAGAACAGTATTCCTAGGTTATCATTGATGTTAAGGCGGCCCCCCCCCCCCCCCTCCCACCTCTCTCTCTCTCTCTCTGCAACTACGTAGTGTTTCCAACAGCAGGGTGACTATTAGCGAACAGATTGTATTAATCCTAAGCGCGTGTTTACTATTGCAATCAGCCTTCTACTCGAATGAGTAATTGCTTGCATTAAATTACGTTCCGTATTGCTGGAGTTTGATTTCCACAAGTTTGAATATTAAACTGACCCTTACATGGATGTCCAAGGCAAATGAGTGATTAAACAAATTTGTTCTCTTTGTTCCTTGTTTTGGGGATGTAGACTGTTTTGTCTCTTTATACATATACATACGTACAAACACACACACACATGTATGTGTGTGTGTTTATTTTATAAATTGTTTTCGTTGTTTATCCATTACTGTATTCATTGCTCTATTGTAATAGTGCTTGCGCGTTTCTGAGAGAGAGAGAGAAATCTTCGTGTATGCGATACTAACATATTCGATAACTAGGTGTTCAAAAAGCAAGTGCCTTTATTTCAAGTAGTTTTAGGAAATAAGCGATTTTATTGACGTCACAATGTATCTGCTTGATTGCATTGTTAGTACAAGATAATGTAGTCGTTGTTTATCGTTATCAGTAGCAGCAGCAAGAGTATCTGTAGTAGAAGTAACATTATAGTACAGCAGTTAGCATTAGGAGTACCTGTAGCTGCTTTACTCTCTCAGATATACTAGTAGCATTTGTATTAGTTGCAACATATCATCGTTATGGACAGTCTGAGTGGAAACTGTTGCAGTAGGAGTCACAGATGTTGCAACAGTAGTATTGTCTGGGAAGTATGAGCACTAACTAATTGCAGCTGCATGATTATTTTGGTAATGGTGGAATTAGTGGTGGTAATACTGGTAGCAATCACTGTAACAGCAGCCATTTTTTTTAATGTTAGTTGCGTTGATAGTATTAACAATAGTATTTTACCAACAATAGTAGTGCTGTTTTAAACGGCATCATGAATGTCGTTTCCATAAACACCAGCGGTAGGAGATGAAGTAGAAATAGCACTTATAGCGCTGAATGTAAAAGTAATATTAGTCGTAGTATACTAGTAGTAGTAGTAGACTCGTAGTAGAAGCAATGATGGGAACTCTATCCTCCGTAGAATGAAGAGCACTTGAGTTAGTGCAGGTGTGAGTACGCGCCTATAGAAGAATAGGATGGGTTGGATATGGCACCCAGTGGCTGCGAGTCTGGGGGAGGGGGGATGGGATGCCATGATGGGAGTGTCAGGGGGCTGCCGAGTGGTTGTGTGTGTTAATGGGATAATAAGGGGTAGGTGGGGTCAAAAGGATTAGAGGAAAATGACATGAGATGAATGGAGAATGGAAGGAAGAGGTCCAGAGTGAAAGAGTGAAAGAAATAATAAAAAATGGTGGGTGGGTAGACAAGGAAGGAAGGCACTCGGAGGCTCTCGAATTGATAATGAGTTGAAAGAAGAAAAGAGGAGTGCGAAGGTGAACACAAAATACTAAAATAGTTTGAAGAATACTTCATTGAAAGAACAAAAAACTGGTAGCATACTGAAGTGAGTAAAATTTGTAGTGACAAGAATGAGAACAGGTGAAATTGCTCTCCCCCCTTCCAAATAAATGCTCACAGAGACCACAATTAGAGAGGCATTGTTGCAAGTTAGGGTATACAAAGAAAGAAGCTGTGAAACGGATGATGTAAAGAAACCTTTTGCAAGTTATCATTTTTATTATATATATATATATATATACTATATATATATATTATATATATAATGGGATATATACATATAAAACTATATATATATATATATATATATATATATATATATAATATATATATATATATATATATAATATATATTTTGCCAAGTACTGCTCACCAGATTAATTAAGCGAAACGATACTCTGAAATCATCGGTGTGCATGAAATCTTCAGTTTCAGAGTTGTAAGTGAAATGTATCCCGGATATTCAGGCAAATGCGGCTTGCGTGAGGGAATAATTAAAGATGAGAAAAAGAAATCCTTACACTGATGTTGTTTGAATTTAAAGTCGGTAGGTTTTCAACGAGAGACGTATTATTATATCTGAACGGTTTCATTCAGCATTGCCGTTCTTGATATGAGCATAACTTATTTTACGTGACATGGCTCGCCTCTCTGCCTGACGCAGTAGCTATCAAGTGACTCTGTCTGTAGCAAGAGGTTTCGTCCATGCATAAAGGTATTAAGAAACAACATATAAAATTGGGCTACTACTAATTGCTTGCGGAAAAGACAGTAAATAAAATGAATATTTCATATAGGCGATGAAAAACATCTTGTGGTGAATCATGACTCACTCACGGAGGGCAAATGATTATGATAAACTGAAATAAAATGTAACTGAACTCACATGGCTGTACAGTTCTGTATCAGTGGAGAGAGAGAGGGAGAGAGTTTAGGAAAGGTAGTATTATTATTCCAAGCACATCATGCATTCCTGCTTATCCAATAAGCGATGGATATCTGCTAGAAAGAGAGAGAGAGAAAGAGAGAGAGAGAGAGAGAGTTTAGGAAAGGTAGTATTATTTTTCCAAGCAAATCATGCATACCTGCTTATCAAACAAGCAATGGCTATCTGCGAGAGAGAGAGAGAGAGAGAGAGAGAGAGAGAGAGAGAGAGAGTGAGTGGTGTGGACGAGACAGACAACAGAGTATACTATATTTTTTTCCAGCAAGTCGTGCAGGGTCCCTCCCTTCCCTTCCGAGCGCTGGATGCCTCCCCTGGGGCACACCAATCCGTCAACATCGCAACTAGGCCCTGATGATAGAGATTACGGAGAGAGAAGATCCTGTTGTTTCCTCAGTTAATCTCTCTAATTTTGTTTGCTGTGTTTATAGAATTATTGATGTTATTTGAGTATTACCAGCTATTACTTTCAATTAATACCTCGCCTCTCTCTCTCTCTCTCTCTCTCTCTCTCTCTTTCGTTTGTCTTGTACAAATGTATCTCTTTTACAGTGACAATATGTTGACATAATTTGTTTAATGTTTACTTTCTTGGGTCCTATTTCTCGGAAAATTTGCCCAAATTACTCCCATCGAGAGAGAGAGAGAGTATTTTATAAGGTTGTTGAAGGTTATGGTTATCCCTACTTTGAATCTCTGGAAATATTCGTATTGAGAAAGAGAGAGAGAGAGTCAGTCCGAAGCGAACACAATATTTTTTCCTTAGGCCTAAAATCGCGTAGGCGTTAAACCTGGTTTTCATGATTCGATTTTTATAGTGTATCGTGAGCGCCGTAATAATCCACTGCTATGATGATGGTGATGATGGTGAGAGTGATAATGACCATCTTGTTTAAGGGTGGAGTCCCGTGCTAGCCCTTTTGATAGTGATTGTTGGAATTTCGTGGGTGGGTACTGGTAAGGCAGCAGAGGTAGGGGGCTGCTTTTGGGGCCTCTGGGGGGCGTGGCCGAAACTCCGAAACCGCCAGGTGGAATCGCTTTTAATGAATAAGCAAGAGGCCATAAGGTGGTTTTCAATGGGCCATTGATTAGGTTGTTCTTTGGTGAGGATTGTGGGACGGTTAAGAGATGATCGCTTCGGGGCATCTGGGGCATTTCTGCAAGCCCAAGAACACTTTCCCCTTTCCTCTGGTGTCTAGTAATATATTTTTTTCTCTCGCTTTTTTTTTATGCCAATTCCCCCCCCCCCCCCCCATTATATATATTAATGTCATACAGAAATGTTATAACCTTTACCCTCGTGTTCAGTTATCCAGTTTTTTTTTTTTTTTTTTTTTTTTTTTGGTCTTTTGTCTTTTTCGTATATATATTTATTTAGTGTTTCCTTTATATTAATGTCTTGTAGATCACTACATAAATATATTTGAATAATCTGTATAATATTGGGGGGTCTTATGTAAATAGGTATTTTGTAATTGATATAAGAAGTAGATTTCATTAGTGTACATCACCATTATGATTAGCAAAGATTAGTCCAAGAATTCATTAATTTTATTGCTTTGTTAAAGACTTCGGTAGAACATGCCTTTTTGATGCCACTGATGATAGTTAATTATTTTTATTGGCGTTCTTTTTTCAAAGTTTTAAAGCACTCGTTTTTGTTAATTTTTCTTGGCGTTCTTTTTTCCAAATTTTAAAGTACTCGTTTTTGTTAGTGAACAATATTGTTATTTTCCTTTGTCAAAGAGCTGTTATGAATTATAGTTTTTAACTTGTTATGTGTTTAGTTATGTAATTAATTATATAGTCCTTGCGTATTGTTGAAGATATGGACATTTTAATATTGTCTGTGACTTGAAGCAGTCTTTTTTATGATATTATGCTAAAGTAATTATATAATGGTGAAAGATTAGTACCAGAGATAAGATGATGTTTTCTAATTTTCCTTGACATTGCAAGGGTAATATACTTTATTTTGGGCTAGTCCATACTAGCCCATGGTCTCACCGAGACCATAATTCCAGTCCTAAAATAAGAGGACACGACATATACATTAGGAAATAACGTTTTTTCAAGACCTTTCGGTGTAGCGGCTAATCCCTTTATGGAGAAAGAGAGCATGCTTCTGGCCCAGGTCGTAAAACCTTGGGACATTAGCTTTTGACGAAAATCATTTTCGATGTGTTCAACATTCAACGAATTCATTTTTTCTCGTGGTCATATGTATATGTAGATCGGTTACACTTTTCACGAAAAGGATTTTCGATGTCTTATAATCTGACAAATTTGAAATTTCGATGAGTTGAACATTTTGGAGAAAGTGCCTTTCTATGTATTTAACATTAGGCTGAAACAGTAACAGTCTGGTACTTGGTGTATGTTTTTGGTCCTTCTGAGTTTAGTTTGTTGTTGTATTTTTCAGTTGGGGTTATTTTAAAAGGCTCCTAATGTTGATTTTCACTTGCAGGATCTTTGATTGTATGGACTCTCCCTCTAGACTTGCATGTCATATTCCATGTTAGATATCCCAGTTTTTATCTATTAGTATTTCAAATCCTTTGCTTGTTATCACAAGTATGGTGAAGAAATAGGACATGCTTATATATATTATATGTGCGTGTGTGTGTGTGTGTATATATATTTATATATATATATATATATATATATATATATATATATATATATATATACATTATATATATATTTGGGTGTATCCATGTATGTTCATGTACCTTTTAAATAAAGCCCTCAAGTGGTTTGCACTCGCATCAAAGATTCGAATTGCAGTCACAGTGTTACCGACCACCCCGCAGCAGAAGCTTATTCTCCTGTTCAGTAGTCAAGTGTTATGAGGGTGTTTATCCGCCATCGGCTTCAAATATGAATAATTTGATAGAAAGCTCTCTCGCAGGCCGGTGTAGATGACAGTGTAAATCAATTTTACCTAATAAATATGAATGTTAATTTAATTACCAGTTCCATAAGTTATATAGTCCTAAAATACTTACATTATCAAGGGTCTAGGATGAAGGTTTTATTTCAATTAGGCATTCTCTCTCTCTCTCTCTCTCTCTCTCTCTCCATCGTAATGCAGGGTGCTGTTAGGGTGTGTCATACCAACGTATCATCGCTAACAGCCGGAAGGTTTCGTGAGAAATACCATATTGAATAGCTACTCATGTCATCAGTATATATATTATTTCTCTCTCTCTCTCTCTCTCTCTCTCTCTCTCTCTCTCTCTCTCTCTCTCTCTCTCTCTCTCAGTTTGGAATGCGCCGATAAACCTTTTCTGAATATAGTCATCACGGTGTCGGCAGCTTCCAC
>NC_087202.1:53199355-53234355 GCF_015104395.2 Macrobrachium nipponense | reverse complement strand
ATTCCCATAATAATGTTCGTCAAAACCAAAGTCAGTAAAATTTTAACGATTCGCTCACGAGAATGGTTCTTTTTTCTTCTTGCTTTTTTTACTGTTGATGCTAGTGTTATTATTATTAAATACAACTGACTTTTCACCATCACTGCCATATTCTCACTGCTCTTCCGTAACAGATTTGCCTTTACTACTTATTTACATGCACTAATGTTTATTGAATTTTCATTATTTCCGCGTTGCGTCGGGCGCATCATGAGCTTTAGAAACTCTTCATTTATTAATGTATTTGATTTGATAATTTTTAGTTTTCTGGAAAGAAAACTATTGTGCTGGCTTTCTCTGTCAGTACTTTTTCTTCCCGCCCTCCGATCTTAAGAACTCCTGAGGCTAGAGGGTTGCAAATTGGTGTGTTGATCATCCATCCTCCAATCATTAAACTTATCAAATTTTAGCCTTCTAACCTCAGTAGTTTTTATTCTATGTAATGGTAAAGTTCGCTATAATCGTGCGTCTGCCAACAATAGAGGCCAGACCACTCTCAGGCTGTGATTGAAGTTTCATGGGCCGCGGCTCATACAGCATTCTACCGAGACCATCGAAAGATAGATCTATTTTTGGTGGCCTTTATTATACGATGTACGTTTCTTTTGTGCATTTTTTATTTTATTTTTTTGTTTACTTGTTAATGATAATATTTCGTTCTCATTGCAGGTGGTGTTGCCCGCGACAGTAGCGGGTCGTGCCCTGCCCCTCCGCTCTGCCCCGACAAGTGCCGGTGCTCCGAGAGCATCGTTGACTGCAGGGACAAGGGACTCACTCACGTCCCTCTTCATATTCCCGACGACACTACCGAACTGTGAGTATACGGGGAGTTAGGGCGTCTGTCTGCCCCGCTTGATATTCTTTTTTCCTCTTAACATCGCGTTCACCCGCCGATGTCTTCCCTGTATACTTTCCCGCCACTCGCCAGCTCTTACGGTCATGTGCAGTTTGTAATTGCCAGTATGTGGAATATTTATCCGATGGTTTTCCTTCTTGACGGAGGGACTGCAGAGGGGATTTGAGATTTTGGACCTTATCCGTCTCTCTCTCTCTCTCTCTCTCTCTCTCTCTCTCTCTCTCTCTCTCTCTCTCTCTCTCTCTCTCCTTAACAACTTTCCATATACACGAATGGCTTATACGTCGAAAACACTTATAAGCATCGGGATTATTATATAGGTGATTTTGACCTAAGTTTTGATTTTTTTCAAGAACCGGGCCCTTTGCTCAGCCACGTTTATTGTTTTTACATTCATGTGGTGCTACATCCAAATGTAAACAAAAAGTCGAAAGATTGCAAACGAGAGGACTACCATTGTGATTATACCTATATTTTAAAAAGTAAGCAAGAGCGTAGGAACCCTTCTGGTATGTTTTGTGAACTGATTGTGTTTAGGAAAATGTTCATTTATGCGTTTTGATTTACTTTATCAGGGGATGGATGTGGCAAGTAATGTTGGCCTGTCTTTCTCTGAAATGAGATTACTTCGTGGAGAGACCAGGCTAACAAAAAAATGTAACTCATTTCTATTCGTTAATCCATTTAAGGAGGAGCATCGCATTTATTATTATCTCGAAATGTCTTCCTCAATGCCACTTCAACTGAACTCATTAATATTCGGTGGCGCCTTGTTTTCTTTACTCAATAATTCGATAACAACATTATTTGGATGCTGCTGACTTGTTAACACTGGCGTTTATGCTAATCCGGGCTTTTAAATGAAGGAAATTTACAAGCTGTTTTTTTTAATGAATCTATTTAGTTTTATACATATGCAATTTAGAGGAGAAATTACTTTCAGTTTTAATCCATATTTACATTTTTATAAATAAGAAATATCCCCCAAAGTGAGCTTGATATTTTTTTGTTTTATAAATAAACGATACTAAAGTACTGTTTGCTTGATATTTTAATGAACGTTTTTACCCTGTGACAAGAAATACCGAGTATAGTTTGTTTGAAATAACCTTTTAAATTCTATTATCAAGTATGCCGATGAATTTTCCCTTTTGGATTCTACATATATTAATTGAAATTCGTTTTATGTTTTTGATATTTATGAAATTATTTGTAAGGATTACATAAAAAGGAATTTGTTGTCATTTTTTTATTTCGATTTAAAAGTAAACATTACAAAAAGGCATATTTTGTCGTTGTAGAAGTAAATATTAGTGAAATGTAATTTATTTGCTTCTGTTTTAATAGTAGACATTACAAAAACAACGTTTACGTCGACTTTTCAACTGATCTGTACTGTTTTATAAATGAACGGGTTGCATTTCTGCTTAACGCGGACCACCCAAAAAGCAGACGTCTCCAGACCACCTGTGGCCCACTACCAGACCACCGGTTTAGAACCGCTGCATTCAAGATTATCTGGTAACTGATTCTTATCTCTGGAAATTACATATGGTGCGAAATTGCCCTTATTGGCGTATTGATGCTTCATTTTACGCTTGTAAACGGTATTATACTCTCTCTCTCTCTCTCTCTCTCTCTCTCTCTCTCTCTCTCTCTCTCTCTCTCTCTCTTTCAATTTATCCACTTTGTCTCTTGGAATTTCTTCCGCTTAGTCTCTCTCTCTCTCTCTCTCTCTCTCTCTCTCTCTCTCTCTCTCTCTCTCTCTCTCTCTCTCTCTATCATGAAATTTCTCAAATTTGATTGTTACCCCTAAGGAATTCTTGTAAATTTTCACGAAGTGAAAATTGCAAGTTCTCAATTCGAACTTCACTCGAAATATTTTTCTTACCTGGACATTTTTCTTCTTCTTCTTCTTCTTCGTAAACCTAAGCCCACGATCTGGTGGAGTCGGCAGATTCTTATCAAAAGGCTCGAGACTGTCTGTGATAAAGACCGGCTCTATGAATATGCAGGTGTTAATGACACGATAATTGGATAATTAAGCTCCGCTCTTATCTGCGCCATGACACCTAGATGTTCCACCGTCTTACTTCTGCTATCTCCTGCGCTAGTAATTTTTTTTTTTTTTTTTGCTTATTCTTTTTTGTTTCTTGATTTTTTTCCCCTACTCCCCCCGCTTTTATTTTTATTTAGTGCAAAACACAAAGGGACTCGCAGCTTTCATTTTCTTAACCAGACCGGACTTGAATAAAGACTATTAAGAAAGTCGAGAAGTGATAAGTGGAGGGATCTAATGGATTCAGCTTTCTTTCTTTCTTTATTTGCTTTCCCAGTGGCTCCTCAGTATAGTGGAAGTTATACCTTAGAATCAGACACCAGTTATGTTAATGGTATTGAATATTTTATTCAGCTTTCGGCAATATCCATCCCTCTTTCAGATTTTGTGGGTCTTTGTTTGATTCTGTATGTATGTATATATATATAATATTATATATATATTTATTATATATATATATTATATATATATATTATTATATATAAAAATAATATATATATATATATTATATATATATATATATATATTATATATATTATATATATATGTTTATATGTATATATAAGGACGAATGCACAGGGAAATGATAGGCAGAAATCCGTACCGAGCGCATTCGTCTTTATTGAGGCATTATTGTCGGTACGGATTTCTGCCCATCATTTTCCTGTGGTATTGGCATATATAATGAAGTCACGTGAATCTACTGTGATTTTTTAAAGCATATTTATATGTATGCATACGTGTATATATATATTATGTATATGTAATCGTACCTAGTTACGTTTATGATTTCATATTAAATATATTTTGAATTATAGTTCTGCAGCAATACTAGTGGGCTGCTGCTATTATTATTATTATTATTATATTATTATTATTATTATTATTATTATTATTATTATTATTATTATTATGCACCTATTTCCCTGCCATCCTGCTTCGGCCAGTCCCCATACGCGCTCCCTTCTTTTCTAATTAAGGGTCGAGTGAAGGAATTCCCATCAAAGGAGAGAATAATAATCCGTCATAGCCAAAGCCCCTTTAATCTGACATGAAGCCCCTTAAGTTAAATCGACTCTGTTTGGAACGCTGGCACAACTATTAGTTGTTAAGAAATTTCATACCTTCGTCGCAGTCCCTTCCCTTTGTCCCTGGCTTAGGTTTCACAACAACGTTCCTTTTGTTTTTGGATATATAGGTAGGCTCCCTGTCTCCCTTTCTCTCTCAAATTATTTTATGTATTGTATACTCTCTCTCTCTCTCTCTCTCTCTCTCTCTCTCTCTCTCTCTCTCTCTCTCTAGAATTTTGCTGTGTACTGTATAATTATCTCTCTCTCTCACTCACACACATTCGATTAATTCCTTAAGTTTGTAGCATAGAGATGTATGTAACAGTATTTTATATATGGTTACATTTTTGTTGAAACTAAAAATTGCGGGTTTTTTTTTTTTCCGATCAGAATTTACTTTAAAACCTCTTGGTATAGGAAAACCTTGCCGTTGTACATGTAGTTTTACTACAGCAAGTGTTTTGACACATGCCTTCAAGGTATTCTCTCTCTCTCTCTCTCTCTCTCTCTCTCTCTCTCTCTCTCTTCTCTCTCTCTCTCTCATGTTCGGTTCAGTTAATTCACGATGTTTACATTTGTGACTGAATAATGAAACCTGTTAATACTGGTGAATCTATTGTTTTGCGAGTATATTAAAAAAAGTTTACTTATTATCAAAGGTAAAGGTTTTGCCTTTTTCATGATGAGAATTTATTTTAAAACCTCCTCCTTGAGTGGAAAATTTGGCTTTCTATTGTACCTAAAGTTTTAGCAAGTGTTTGAATATAAGCCTCTCTCTCTCTCTCTCTCTCTCTCTCTCTCTCTCTCTCTCTCTCTCTCTCTCTCTCTCTCAATACAGCCTAATTTATCCTTAAGAAATCCACTAAAATCCGTATATAAAGTAAGCCTTTGACAAACCTCACTAAGGAAAATCTCGCGTAAGGTTGTTGATTGAGTTTTTATATTCTCTCGGGTGCGATTGTCATGGCAGTGAGAAGGGAAGGGGATGATATAGAATGGGTGTCGGGAATGGAATGGGGAGATATAGAAGGGGTGTTGGGAGTGGAGGGGGGAGATATAGAATGGGTGTTGGGAATGGAATGGGGAGATATAGAATGGGTGTTGGGAGTGGACGGGGGAGATATAGAATGGGTGTTGGGAATGGAAGGGGGAGATATAGAATGGGTGTTGGGAATGGAAGGGGGAGATATAGAATGGGTGTTGGGAATGGAAGGGGGAGATATAGAATGGGTGTTGGGAATGGAAGGGGGAGATATAGAATGGGTGTTGGGAATGGAAGAGGGAGATATAAAATAGGTGTTGGGAATGGAAGGGGAAGGAGAGTTAAGGAAAGTGGAAAGGAAGATGGGTAGGGGAACAAAAAGAAAATGAGGGGGAGGGGAGATGGAATGGAAATGTTAGGGGAAGAGGTAGAGTGGAGGGAGACATGGATAGGGGAGGGAAGTGGAGTCGAAGGTGAGACATACAGAGATAAGAGCAGGAAGAAAAGGTGAAAGGAAGTGGGAGAAGAGAACGGAGGGAATAAAAGGTCGGGGGAGGGGGGGGGGGGGGAGAACTGTGTGATTCGGAATGATGCAGTAGTCCCAACAAATAGGTCTTTTAGAGCTAGCTTTACGAGGCTTTATTTGACAGCATTCGATCCTCTCCCGTCTTATCTCTGGCTGGGTTTGAGGGAGGGGGGACGGTGGGGGCTAAATGGGCCCCTGAATGCGATATGGCTCGCCACTTTATTCCGTGTTTATTTCGTCTCTATAATTGAAAATGAGCTTCCGGGAGAGAGAGAGAGAGTTTGTTGATGTAAGATAAATAATTCGATAGGGAAAGATTAAAACATGTTGATTTTTTACTATTCTGTTTCCATAATATGTTTACAACTTTAATCTCTGTATATTTTCATACTATCCTGTTTTCGCTTTGCTCATGTACTCGCTGTTCTGATCAAATTTTATTAGTTGGGAGTAAAGATCTTTTGTCTTGTTCCGTAATATATATGCATGTTTATCATATCTAGAGTATTTACATTTATGAGAGATCATAGTGATTATAAGTACTCCTTCCTCGCTCTGCGCATGTGGATGAACGAGTTATTCTCTCCTACCGATTTAAAAAGTATTTAAATTAATGAAAGCCTGGTAATAATCTTCCCTGAAGGCGTGCGTTGATTTTTTCCAGTATGTTATCATTATTATTATTGTTATTTTTTATTTGTTTTTTTACTTGTGGAGTACTTTTGCCTCCGCAGAGAGAAACGCCTGTTTAGTAAAAAACAAAGAAAATATTTGATAGATATTTAAAGAGGAGAAAATCAGTACCTAATGTGAATGCGTATATTGTCCTTGTTTTTTTTTTTTTTTTTTTTTTTTTTTTTTGTGCGTACTCTTGGTTTCATTGCCCTGTGCTTATTTGCGCAATGCCAAACAAGAGATTCAATTGAAATTAATTATTGCTTTCATTGCAGTCAGTTATTATCACGAGTAATCAGATGCAGTATGAAGTCATTACAGTTATTAAGGCAACAGAAAATAAATGAAAGTCGCTCAGTGCTCTGGACCCGAATGAATTAATTACGTAATATATTTGATAATGACAGATAATGAGACGAACGGATTACGAAGTTGAATATGTGATTAGAAAGGGCCATGTTGATTGCTCGGAGGGGCGAATGACTTCATTCATTTCAGAGGTAATAGCAGAGTTTTAACACCTCAGGCTTTGGAATAGATACCCCAATTCTTGGCTGAGATACAGATAAATGTTTTTTAAAGGATCAAAGATAACTTAATCAGGGTTACTGATTGATAAAAAAAAAAAAAAAACTTTTCTCTTCCCTGATGCTTTAGACATGAAAAATCTAAACGAAACGTATTTGGTATAGAAAATGTTAATCCGTAACCCACGGTATGTTAAAAAGTATTGTTTCATAGAGTCGTGAAAATATATCCAGTAAAGATATAAATGAAACAATGAAAAACAAAACGTAGCCCATTGGTCAAGTTAGGCATACAGAACTGAAGTAACAATAATAGATACGTAAAATGAAAGAAGAAAAGGAATTAGAAGAGCAGTGTGTAAATATTAAAAGAAGATGTTGGTTTCAATACCCCTTATCCTGTATAATAAGCAACAAAATTGAAGGAGAAATGAGCACCCACAAAGCGAGAAAAGAAAATTAACAATTTCACGGCTTTCTCGAGATAAGAAGAGAGTGCGAAGACTAAAGAGAAATGAAACAGTCATTATGCAAGGACGGGGCAGACCCATTCGCAACGCCAGAGACTAAATTATGTGTGCACAAGAAGGAATCTTTTCAATCTTTTTCGACCCGGGATTTCGGCCGGCCCCGAAAGCGCCCATATCATCATCCGACGTCATTATCGGGGTAATGGTGATCATCATACCTTGGATGACACTCTTTCGGTTCAATTAATCGCCGAAAATTGCGGAGTAACTCAGCGGGGTGAGGGCAGGGAAGGGGAAATGCCCATCCAAAAGGGGCTCGTTCTTAATTGAATAAAATCACTGTTGTGCACAAGGGCGATCAGCGGGGAGGTGGGTGGGCAGGATAGGATGGTTGCGGACGCTTCCTTTTCATTCAAATCTCTCTCTCTCTCTCTCTCTCTCTCTCTCTCTCTCTCTCTGTTTCCTAGTTGGTTTTAGTAACGTAATTCTTTGACCAACGCTTCCAAATAGTTTACATAGTCTATTTAAAACAAATGAAACAGAATTAGAATAGCAATGACATAACAATTTTATTTTAAAAAAAAATTCACACACACACACACACACACATTGTCTGTTTTATCTGTCTTCTCGCAATAGTTTACATAATTACTTGATAACTAAGGACATGAAATACACATTTTGGCTTTCACATTCAGTATGGGAATTGAAGCGTAACGGAAATTCAATGGATTGACTCTGGAGACACGACGAGACCTTCGTAAATTGTGTCCGGATTCAGGAACCGGATTCAGGAAAACTCGCGCACTTTGTCAGCCAGTGGCAGGGCACTTTCATGCGACGTCAGACACCATGACCATTTTATTCAGCTTGAAATCTTGATCTTTTGAGTCCAAAAAGTTATAGGTTTTATATGAGTTCAAAAAAAGTGATTTTATGTGAGTCCAAAAAGTCATTTCATATTAGTTCAAAAAAGTGATTTCATATGAGTCCAAAGAAATGATTTTATATGAGTCCAAAAAGTCATTTCATATGAGTTCAAAAAAGTTATTTCACATGAGTCCAAAAAAGTGATTTAATATGAATCCAAAAAGTCATATCATGTGAGTCCAAAAAGTTATTTATATGAGTCGAAAAAATAATATTGTAGGAGTTCAAAAAGTGATTTTATATGAGTCCAAACCGTTATTTTATATGAGTCCAAAAATTGATATTGAGTTCGAAAAGTTATTTTACATGAGTTGAAAAAGCGACTTTATATGAGTCCAAAAAGTTATTTTATATGAGTTGAAAAGTCGTCTTTATACAAGTCCAAAAAGTTATTTTATGAGTCCAAAAAGTGAACCTATATGAGTCCAAATCCTTTGCCATAATTCACTTGTGGCAGTAAACAAAAAAGTGAATGAATTGTCGGACGTATTTTATAACGTTAGTAATGTCTGTAAAATCTTTGGTATTTTCAGTTTTCACTTCACAGATATTTACCGTTTGAGAACGGTAATTATCTCCGATTGTCGCGTGTCTGTAGATTTGCATTGCCCTTCACATCTAAAGCGACAGCTCTATTTGAAAAACAATATTTGCTCATCCTCTCAAATTATATTACATCCCAGATTCGGGATGCTCTGCCTCCATCCTCTCTATTTCCAATGTCTTTCAATCTACTTGTGTTAAAATGTGGGCTTGTTGCCCCCTCGCGATGATGATTTTATTCAGCGTTTTTGTTGTAGCATAGCTTGATTTTGACCGCTGTGTTTCACTCTCTCTTCATTATTATAGAAATAAATGGCAAATCCTATGAAGATTCCTTTTTTCAAAAAGGAATCATCGATGCATCCGATTTTCGAGACTATTCTACGTGCCTTGTCATGCTTTAGCTCATCCCTTATAGGATTAGTTAAACACGTAGGGACGAGTTTGTTTGATGTTATTTGTGCCTGTATATATATATATATATATATATATATATATATATATATATATATATATATATATATATATAGCTATATATAAACACATGAATAACTTGATCACGAAGTTGTGCCTAAGTAAAGGGTCTGGACCGAAAGTTCTTGGCTTTCTCGACTTTCAATTTTCTTCCGTGGCAATACCTTTATTTATATAAACACATATATGTACGTGTTGTATATTTACACACACACACACACACACACAATATATATATATATATTATATATATATATATATATATATATATATATATATATATAAATCGTCAGTTGTATTCAGAAATCAACTGTAGGAGGCAGAAGATAGAATGGACGCGAACGGCGAACCATACGTGTAAGAGAGAAGGTTCTCTTCGATTTCTCCTAATAAACTGGGACTCAGTCTCATGTTACCCTTTTGCAGAGGAATTTGATATCCTAAACAACGAACACAAGACCCAGTGAATGTCGCTGCTCCCGAGATCGCTTAAGCAAATTGCAGAACCACAAATTTTCCTCAGAAATCATCGGCTGGAATTTGTGCACTAATTTCCGTATTTGGGTCACATTATCACGGACGACCTAAAAGACACGGCAGACATAGAACAGAGGCGTCGCAAACTATGTGCAACTGGCAACATGATTGCTATGATATTGGCCTTCTGTCACCGAGACTTGAAACTGCTGCTCTTCCACTCATATTGCTACAGCATCTATGGGTGCTCCCTGTGGACGAACTACACCAGGGAGACCATCAGACGTATCACTGTTGTTCACAATGAAATTTTGAGTCGCCTCACAAACACACTCCGCCACACAGATGTTCACTGGAAACCACCTGGACAATTTAAAAATCATTGTAAGGTGACCAATGTCCAGTCTGATCACCCGACTGCGAAACAGCAGCAATTCACTCATACAAAGCATCCCAAGTAGTAAGGCAAGAAGATCTAAATTGTGGGTAAGATGAAAAAATGAGGCGTTTGTTTTTGCAAAATGTCATCTGCAGAATCTTTCAATATTATTGTATTGCAATTATTATTGTCATTACTGCTATTTTCTTTTTTTCATTATTACTGTGATTATAATCAATATGGTTATTACATTCAGTTTTTTAACTATTGTCAATCTTAGTACGGTTATGACCATTATTTTGATTACCATCTTTTATACTACCTCAAACAAGTATGGATATTGCCGATTAATCTTTGTTTTTTTATCATGTTATGTTATTGTCTATTCTTTGTATATGCCATGTATATGGCCTTGAGCTGAAAATATAAATTATTATTATTATTATTATTCCAAATTCGGTCTCTCTCTCTCTCTCTCTCTCTCTCTCTCCTCTCTCTCTCTCTCTCGATTTGGCGAGGGACGCACAAAATGTCTCTGCTCGTCTAATTCTTGTCCCCCGCGTACTCTTTGTCCTGTGTCATGGCCAGATACGGGGGAAAGAGCGAAGGCAAATGTGATTTTGATTACACTTGCTTTGTGCGCTTGTAAGGAAACGCCCCTTTGTGTATGTTGTGAGTAGGTTTGCGTTTTATGGGATGTGTGATCATGTTGTGTATCGCCGAAATGGTAATGTGTGTGCTAACGATTTTGTTTTGCATTTTGTCTCGTTTTGCGTATTGGTATCCCTTCACTTGTCGAATGACTGTTATCATGGCTGTGTGTTTGTAGACTTCTTTCTTATGTTATTTATTAGTCTATGTTTATTGTTATATTTGTACTGAATTATTTCTGTACACGCGTAGTTTTCCTTTTATTTCCTGCGACTTTCGGTGTCCTTTTTTCCCTCTTTCGGATCTTCCTCCATTTCCAAATTGCTTTTCTACGTAAAATTTTCTTTCTACAATATTACTCCCCTTTCCTTTTCATTCAAGGGCGCGTCCTTTTGTTGAGTCGGTCCGAGAGAGGATTTTTTTTTTCTTTTCCAGAGCCGGACATACGAGAATTCTGTTACTCTGAATACCCGAGTAATCAACTAATTCCTAGTGTATTTTGTGGAGCTATGGTATTAATTAAGCACTAAAAATTTAATACGTGTTAGACGAGTAGTTGCTTTCACATACTCCTGGGCAGCAAAGAACTCTTACGTTCAGAAATGTCAGAATTTTTTTAATCATTGCATTCTATTCGGCTGGGTGAAACCACGGTAAACAGTAGGTCATTGGATAAAATCTTTTTCAGTAGTAAAACTGAAAATATCCATTTCGTATTTCAAAGACTGGGAACGTTTGAGTAAAAAGTAATTTTTCGAAAAACAAATTATATTTACTGGTCATTTCGCAAATTTTCGTTCGAACGAGAGAGAGAGAGAGAGAGAGAGAGAGAGAGAGAGAGAGAGAGAGAGAGAGAGAGAGAGTAGCTCGGAGCCTTTTATTTATTGAGATGTTCATCGGGCCATACACGCAATTTACGAGGCGTCGTTTATCAGGAGGAAGTCACGGCGACTTCGCCTTTAATTGACACGTCTGTTCTTGTTTTTCTCCCGTTGGTCCCGAAACGCGCCTGTTTTATTGCACCATTTGTGGGGATAGAAGACGCCCGCTAAAGATGTTGACGAATGGAGGACCGTCCCTACCACCCCAAACCGAATGCCCCCCAACCCCCCCCCCCCCCCCCCCCCCCCCCCCCCCCCGTCCCCCCCACCATATACCCACTGTAAAACGAAGAAATAAAGGGGGAGAGCGTCGGCCAAAATGATGTTCCTTGAATAGTTCGCCAGGGCAATAAAATGGTGGCACCGACAGTGCCTCGGCACAAGAAGAACAATGCCAAATGACGTTTATCATCTGTTCTTGTATTTATTGCTCCTTTTTTTTCTAACTGAGAGGCAAAGAGGAGACTGTTTCGTGATAATGTTATTGTTAAGCTTATAGTATTTTCGGCCGTTGTTTTATTTGTTTTCTCTTTTAACGTGAGTTTTTCAAGACTTCTCGTACGTTTTTAGAGCAACACATTAAGCCTACTTATATTATGTTATAAGGTATTTTTGACATCTTAGGTAGCGTGACAGTATTTTGTTTAATGGACTTTTTGATTGAAAATAATCATGAAATTCAGCAGACATCAATCATAACCTTTACTTTTGATCTGCTGAGTTAACATTGTAATCAATTTCCTTGATCTAGTATATTCGATCCCAGATTTGTTTTATGTGAAAGGTTGCAAAATTTTGTAATTTTTTTTTCAATTCTAAAACTGGTTTTCTGCTAATCTCTCTTCATCACGGATCATTTTCTCAATTAAAAAATGAAATTCTATGCAGTATTTTTCGACTTCATAACCGAAAGGTATATATGCTTTAATTACCTCTAGTACTTTTTTAAATACGTAAGAGTAAGTAAACGTGTGTCTTATTCGCTCATTTGGTTTCTAGGTTCTCATTTTATTCTTTTGTGCTCAATAGCTTAAGAAACTGCCGTGGATGACCGTGTATGCAAATTTTCATGTCAGGATTAAGCCAGTATAGAATTATTTATAGAATTATTATTGTATTACCAAGTTCTAGAATCACTCCTTCACATTTGACCAGTTATGTCCGAGTGTTTTTTACATTTTATTTTCTAATCATTAAAAAAGGAGTTCTTTGCTTGCTTGTATGGTATTTTTACGTAGCATAGAACCAGTGGTTATTCAGCAACGGGACCAGCGGCTTTACGTGACTTCCGAACCACGTCGAGAGTGAACTTATCACCAGAAATACACATCTCTGACCCCTCAATGGAATGGCCGAGAATCGAACTCGCGGCTACCCAAGTGGCAGGCCAAGACCAAATCAGTCACGCCACTGAGACGCTAGAAGGTCTTTGCGAGTATGTCAGGTAGTGTTTTAGTATATACCGGTATGTAACTTATACAACTAGGTAATAGTCCTTGAATTTCGGATCCCGTGGAGCTAGATGACAGTAAGCGCCTGCATTTTGAAAATAAGGGGGAATAAACTACTCGGAATATTTGGATGATCGAAGCGAAAGGGATCGTTTCGTTCTCCCCACGCTGTGGAAATTATGTGTGGGAATCCACAATGGTTTTTACTGTGGTTTGTGACCATTAGGCAAGAAGGGTAGGGAGACCCGGTTAATGACCATTCTGTTATTATTGGTGTGGGCGTAAGGGGAGGGCGGAATTAATATCGAGAACCAATAAAAGGAGAATAACTCGTGATTGCCCTTTGGCTTTTAATTGCGTTTTTAATCACTTTTATTCCTACTGTGGCTTTCAGCATTGCTCTCTCTCTCTCTCTCTCTCTCTCTCTCTCTCTCTCTCTCTCTCTCTCTCTCTCTCTCTCTCGTAGTAGCCATCTTGCTTGGTGAGACGTACCCGCGTGAAGTCAGATTAATCAACAGATATCACAAGTTTAACATACGACTAGAATTTGAGAAATATCTAGAAGTGTTCGTGAACTATCGGTGATAAGATTAGTGTGAAAATAGTAGGATAAAGCGTCTTCTAAGTTAGTTTATCAAGTGTAATACTATAAATCAGAACAAGATGGCAGTAAGTTCCAACTGCGGGAAGAGGTGGCGTAATTTGGCGTGTTTAGCAGATTCGCAAATACGATGGAGTAGCAGGAAGGGAACTGGCATTTCTCATCTATGAAATCAGCAACAGTCCTAACCAAAAAGATACAAAAGCATTCATAGATATATTGAAGGATATAATCCTTCAAACTGGAACAAATCTAATGAAAAACATCTTGAAAATAATTGAAGAAGTTCCAAATAAAATCCAAGTGGTCAAGAGACTCATAAAGAAAATATACATAAACCAACATATTCCGACAAAGAAAATGAATAAGGTGAATCTTGTGAATATCCTAATTGATGCATTAGGAAAAAGAATGCCAAAAGCATGCAAACTGTGTAAGGTTTGGTATAGCATAGTCAATCCACAAAACCTAATCAGAAAATGTGCTGCATGCAACATTCCGACCCATCCACAGTGTGCTGAGGTAATACAAGATTTGGAGAAAAGATCAAGAAATTTTTTTGTTCACATGGTCTATCATGGATAGACAATGTTATTAAATCAAGATTGAATGTACAAATAGTTGAGGATGAAGAAGAAGAGGAAGAGGAAGAAGAAGAAAAGAAAAAGAAGAAGAGGAAAAACGGAAGAGAAGTAAACAAAAATGAAATGACAGAAAAAAATAAGGAAACAAAGAAGCAAGATAAAAGTATGGATGCAGAGATACTCATTGATAACTACATATGAGGCAATAAAGCAGCATACCTACGAAGAAATAAATTACGATATGACAACAGAAAAGCAAATCCCGAAGAGGCTCTACCCAGATCTACACAATGACGGAAAGAGGAAAAAATAGACAAGAAAGACAAAATCTGCAACCTTTGAAAAGAGGGAATTGCAGATTTGGAGAAAGATGTTACTACAAACATCCTAAGATATGTCAAAACTATGAAATATATGGTAAATGTGCATACTTAGATGGATATGGGGATGATTGCAGAGATCTGCATCCAAAAATAAAAATTGTAAAAACCTAAAAGAAGGAAAAGGATGTAAGTTCGACAAAAAATGCAAATATATGCACCCTGTAGCCATGAATCATAATCAAATAAAATAACCGCAACCAAGTAATAAAATCCAAAATAAGAAAGAAAGAAAGAAATAAAGAGAGAAATCAAGAATATCAGGTAAAAGAGAAAAGCAAACCACCAATGAGATATGGCAGAGGTGTCAGCAAAAAATTTCAAAGCATCAGCTCCGAAATTCTACTCAAGAGATAATAACTGTATTTATTATGCAAGAGGATATTGCAGAAACGGAGAAAATTGCAGATTCAGACACAAAATGAATAATTATGATGAAGGAAGATCAAATATTATGGAAAAGTTGGATTTTTTAATGTCAGAATTTCTGGGAAATGAAAAAAAAAGAACAACATACCAGAACAGGAAAGAGACATGGGAAAATCCTTATTACTACCATTATTAAATGAAGGAGAAAACACGCAAACCATCATAGTGATGAATGCGCAGGGTTTAGTTACGAGTAACTCAAAAAGAAAAATAGAGTACTTAGAAGAACTAACCCAAAATGAAAAGAAAATAGATATAATGAATATAAGTGAAACCTGGTATTCCCAAGAGACTGGGAATGATGATCAAATAAAAGGGTTCCAAACTTATAGATCAGATAGAAAAAATAGAATCAAGGGGGAACCGCAATATATGGGAAAGACAAAAAACAAGGAAAAATATATGAGAAATATAGTACTCAGAATGTGAAACTAATAGCGGTAGAATTTGAATCTGAAAAATTGATGAACATAGTAATATATAGACCTCCTAATACTAAAGAGTTTGACTTAATAATTGAAAAATTGGATGATATATGTAGAAATCACAAGGACTGGACTATTCTCCTATCTGGTGACTTCAACTTTCCTTTCGTAGAATGGAAAGAACGAATAGGAGATTGTGGTTGTACTTATACATATAAAAAAGAGAGTAATAGTAGTGCAGAAGATAAGAGGCAATTTGAAAAGCTATTAGATATGCTACTAGAATACAACATTCACAAATAAATCACCTGCCAACAAGAAAGGGAAAATACTTTAGACCTAGTATTTGTGAACGAGATGAATTATGTTAAAGAAATAATAGTTTATAATGCGAGGTATTTCAGACCATAATGTCATAGAATTAACAGTTCATTCCAAAGCAAGTGAAAATAGAGATAAGCAAGAAATGAAAAAGTGGGAAGGATATGGAAAATACAACTTCTACAGTAAAAATATAAATGGTCAGAAATTAATGAAGAATTAACAAAGATTGGGATAACATTTTCGTAAGTGATGACATAAGGGTAAATACGGAGATATTATATAAAATATTGGAGAAATAGTGGAAAAATATATACCGAAGAAGAAAAGTAAACATCATTCATGCATACCAAGAGACAGAAGGATCTTGTTCCAGAAAATCAGAAAGTGGAAAAAAGGTCTTGCAAAAGAAAAAAATGCATGGAAAGTTTTATAGAAACTAAAAAGTAAGATAGAAAAGCAGAACAAAAAAGATTATACAATCAAAAGAAAATGAAAAACGGGACTTGGAAGAAAAAACCCTATAAAATATCAAGCAAAACCCCAAACTATTATACTCATATGCGAAGAAGATGAATAAAAGAAGAATAGAAATAGGCCCTCTGAGAATTGAAGGGAGATTAACGAATGAAAAAAAGGAAATTTGCAACATACTGGCAGAACGATATAAGAGAGAATTCACCCCTAGAATAGATAATGAAGATAATGATATAGAAGTAAGGGAAGAAAATAGTAATATTTAGCTGACATAGAAATTAATGAAGCTGATATTGTGCAGGCAATTAATGAAATTAAAAATGGAGCTGCTGCAGGGCCGGATGGAGTCCCTGCTATTTTGTTAAAGAAAGTAGTTCATTCTATCGCAAAGCCACTTGCAATATTATTAAGACAAAGTGTAGATACAGGCAAGATTTATGATGAGCACAAATTAGCATATATCACCCCCTACTTTCAAAAGTGGATCAAAGACTAGAGGCAAGTAATTATAGGCCTGTGAGTCTAACATCACATATTATGAAAGTTTATGAAAGGGTAATGAAGAAAAATATTATGAAACATTTAATAAAAAATAATTTGTTTAATATAGGACAACACGGGTTTCGTACCCGGAAAAAGTACACAAACCCAACTGTTAGTCCACCGTGAGAACATATTCAAAAATATGAAAAAGCGGAATGAACAGATGTGGTTTATCTAGACTTTGCAAAAGCTTTTGAACAAAGTAGACCATAATATATTAGCAAAGAAAATTAGAAAACACAATATCGTAGATAAAGTAGGAAGATGGTTAAAAGAATTTTTACACAACAGAAAACAGATAGTTATTGCAAACGATGAGAAATCGGATGAAACCAAGGTAATATCCGGTGTGCCACAAGGTACGGTGCTAGCTGCAATATTGTTTGTTATTATGATTGAAGACATAGACAGTAATGTTAAGGATTCGGTAGTGAGTAGTTTCGCTGATGACACAAGAATAAGTAGAGAAATTACTTGTGATGAAGATAGGGAACGCTCTACAAAGAAAGACCTTAACAAAGTATATGATTTGGGCAGAGGTAAATAGGATGGTATTTTTAACTCTGATAAATTTGAATCAATAAATTATGGAGACAGAGAAGGAAGCTATATGCATATAGGGGACCTAATAATGAGACAATCACAAATAAGGAAGCAGTTAAAGACCTTGGTGATGATGATGAATAGGAAACATGTTATGCAATGATCAAATAGCAATGATTCTGTTGGCAAAATGTAAAGCAAAAATGGGAATGTTTGTTACGGCACACTTCAAAAACAAGAAAAAAGCTGAACACATGATTATGCTTTATAAAACATATGTTCGTAGTCCACTTGAATATTGCAATATGATATGGTACCCACACTATCAAAAGGATTATTGCACAAATAGAGATGGTGTTACAAAGGTCCTTTACAGCTAGAATAGAAGAAGTTAAGGACCTAGACTACTGGGAAAGACTACAATCCTTAAAATTATATAGTCTAGAAAGGAGAAGAGAACGCTACATGATAATTCAGGCATGGAAACAGATAGAAGGAATAACAGAAAATATCATGGAACTAAAAATATCAGAAAGAGCAAGCAGAGGTAGATTAATAGTGCCCAAAACTATACCAGGAAAAATAAGGAAAGCACACAGGACATTAATCCACTACGCACCAGCATCGATAATGCAGCGTCTATTCAATGCGTTGCCAGCTCATCTGAGGAATATATCAGGAGTGAGCGTAGATGTGTTTAAGAATAAGCTCGACAAATATCTAAACTGCATCCCAGACCATCCAAGATTGGAAGATGCAAAATATACCGGAAGATGTACTAGCAACTCTCTGGTAGACATTAGAGGCGCCTCACACTGAGGGACCTGGGGCAACCCGAACGAACTGTAAGGTCTGTAAGGTAAGGTCTCTCTCTCTCTTCATAAGACACGCAGTGATTGCAATGTACTCGAATATCAGAGAGCATGCTAATAATTTGATCGTCAGTTTAGACGTCCATGAACTTTGAAGTTGCGTTGCCAGTTGGATAATTAATCAGCCAATTCATTAATTTAGAAGCAAAACCATCAGAAATTTGTGTTTTGAGAGAGAGAGAGAGAGAGAGAGAGAGAGAGAGAGAGAGAGAGAGAGAGAGAGAACTTGGTTTCCTGAAACTTCACTGCTAATTCATAATCACTGCATTAACGTATATCGTTCTCTCTCTCTCTCTCTCTCTCTCTCTCTCTCTCTCTCTCTTCTCTCTCTCTCTCTCTCCCCCTCGAGTGAATGAAGAACAATAGGTAGGTCTTTGTCCGTGAAAGTCTCCGGTTACTGGCCCCACCGACAGCCATTGACAGCCAACACCATCGATACAGAGACACCCCTTTTTAGCTCCAAGGAAAATCTGTTCCTCACTGCTGTCGTCCTGCTCGCCCTTCTGTTTTTGTGTGTGTGTGTGTGTGAGGTGTCTTTTTTTTTTTTTTTAAAGTTTGTCTTCATTTACTATGCGTAAAAATATAGGCGTCGACGACCGGAGAGACAGTCCGACAGGCGGGAATAAATATAACTTGAAGACGGGGATAAAAGATAGAATATTAACAAATATAAAATTAGCCAGTGTATAATTAGTGAAACTCTAAAAAACAGTATAAGATAGTCTATAGAGAGGAAATTGAAAAGAGCATAATAACCAGATGGTCAGATTACAAACGAAAAGATCATATCCGTATAGGAACAAATAAATGTTCATATTCTCTCTCTCTCTCTCTCTCTCTCTCTCTCTCTCTCTCTCTCTCTTTCCCACTAATAAAAAAAAATTACGAATTATCAATAACGAAGCCAATCACCCCGTTCAATGGATAAGTTTCACTATTGGGAAGGCGAATAGCTCCGAAGTATTCTGGAGGCTCATTAATTTTAGCAGTTTCCACTAATTAGAATAATTTTTTTGTGTGTGTTTTTTTTTCCAGGGACACTTTCTAATCAGTAATTTGTTCGATGGAAATCGCTTTATGGTGACTTACCTACTTCCGCTTCGAGTCTTTGGATGGATGGCGGTGGCTGTGCTCACCCATTGGTGGGGTTTTAATTGTCGCTTTTATTAGTGTTTCTTTTTCCAATATAACTTTCTTTCTTTTTTCTATTTTTTTTTTCTTTTGTCTTGTGAATATAGATAGGTAGTCTGAATTTGCAATGGTTCATATACGATTTTTCCTTTCATAAATATTACTTTATTTGTTTAATTCCACTATATTATTATTATTATTATATTTTAAGATAGGTAGTATGAATTTGCAATGGGTCATATACGATTTTTCCTTTCATAAATATTTTTACTTTATTTGGTTTTGAATTCCACTATATATTATATATTATTATTATTAAGATATTTTTACTTTTATAAATATTACTGTGATTGTTTATTTAATTCCACTCTATATTATTATTATTATTATTATTATATTAAGATAATACTTTTATAAATATTACTTTGTTTATTTATCTAATTCCATTATATATATATAATATATATATATATATATATATATATATATATATATATATATATATGCGTGTGTTTGTGTTGCTTGTTATATATTATGTGTGTTCGTCTGTATATATATAAATATATATATATATATATATATATATTATATATATATATATGTGTATATAATTTATACTTTTTCTCCATCACTCCTTCGGGGTTAGAACTTTCTTCCACCGATCCTTTTACAGTTTGATTTTCTGGTCTGGGCTATAAAAGGACTTGAGGTTACACATCTCGCTAACCATTGCGTGCAGATATGATTTGGACCTTATTAATCTTATTAATTAACTCTTTCCCTTGATTACCTCTCTCTCTCTCTCTCTCTCTCTCTCTCTCTCTCTCTCTCTCTCTCATACACACTTACGTATTGCGCATTTCTCCTAGGTCTGCCAAGCGTTTAAAGTTTAATATTTTTACGAAAACGCTTCTCTCTCTCTCTCTCTCTCTCTCTCTCTCTCTCTCTCTCTCTCTCTCTCTCTCTCTCTCTATTGACCTTTACTCTTATTCACGCGTTTCCTCTTAATTAATTGCCTTCATTTTTTAGGTGAGTTCGTGTCTCCGTCGACTAATTAAACATTCTTCCGGCCGAATATTTTCTCTTCTTTTCGCTATTCAAAAGACCCCGTTTTTGACTTGGAGCCAGAGCAGTCTCACTTTATGATGATAGTGATAATTGCATTATTGCCGTAACGTGTATTACTTAATAGAATAAAAACATTTAGTTTTATTTTCTTACTTATTCTTTTTTTTATTCATGGTAATGAAAATTATTAGTATTATTATTTAGTTCTAAGGGGTTCACAATAATGAAAATTATCACGAACTCGTAAAAATTTTTATTATTTTGGAGCTCTTAGAACATTATAATTATATACTCTCAGGATAGAGAGTTTTTCCCAACTATTATTATTCTCTACTGTTAAGTAATACACTTTACAGCAAAAATGCTTCTTATTGTAGATTAAGGAATACATCAAAGTCATCCATGAGAAAAATTTTAAATTATTATATTATGAACTCAGATGGGTTACTGATGAATTGCTTCATTCCCGTGATTAGAGTCGTTTACTATGTCGATTTAGCGTTTTTTATAACTTACTATATTATAAATTACATATCTTAAACGATCTTACGAAGAATTATGTACGACGAGATACGTAATGATTTCCAGCGTCTATCATCTAGATTGTATATTTGTTATGAGATTTATTACCTTTTTACCTTTTTAGTCGCATTTCCCCTCTCGTATCTATCCACATATCCCAATATATTTTTGGCAAATGTCCGATGCCGGTTCATACGATAAAAGCACCAAAGTAAATGTGCATCCTCATATATTTTTTTTTTTACTTTTTAAATCCATTTAAATCCACAAAATTCCATAATGGAAACAGTTACATGACATGGATGTGATTCTCCTTTCTCGTTATTTTATTTTTCTCATTTTCATCACTTTTATCTTGTCTTTTTTTTCACCTCGGGAACGCTTCAGTTAATTAAGAGAAATCATTGCGATCCATATTCATTTTTCCATTCGTCGTTTAATTGATCATATGATCAGACTTTATAGTTTCGTGATATTTCGTTTTATTTTTATTCTTGCCACGATTTTTATTATTACTGTTGTTGATGATTGTTATGTGTTTACAACTACTTGCAGATGATCTCCCCGGGCAGTCACTTAATTCTCTCTCTCTCTCTCTCTCTCTCTCTGTCTCTCTGCCCTATATGTCCCCTTCACGCACTCTCCCTCGAATCCTTCCCAACTCACCCTGCATTTCCCTCACCCCCCTTTACCCTGTCCCCCCTTATCTCTCAACACCTGGTCCTTCTCACATACTATTATGCTACCCTCCTCCTCCTCCTCTACCCCCCTCCCTCAAACCATCTCCCTCTTCAACATCATCGTCATCCCCTCCACCTATCACACGAAGTGTCACACTGTCAATCAGTTGTCGTCTTCTAAACCCCCCTTTCATGCTCTCTTCTCTCTCTCTCTCTCTCTCTCTCTCTCTCTCTCCTCATGTTTTTCAACCCTTTCCACGCTTGACATAACCATTTTAATCAGCGTACAACTTTGTCCAGCTCTCTCTCTCTCTCTCTCTCTCTCTCTCTCTCTCTCTGTGTGTGTGTGTGTGTGCACGATTTTTACATATATTGCTCATAAATGGCGGCATCATTATATTTTCGAGTCTTGTTTTCGTAACTATTTACTGTTCATAAAAAGGATAATCATAATTATTGCCGTTGCATCCCGTATGGTTGTATCACTGGACGTCACTGATTTGTTCTGCTGGGTCGTATCTTTGACGAGGTATGCTTTTGGAGATCCGGGAGAATGTATGACTCGAGTTCATTATTTATGAAAGTTTGCGGTCATAAAACTCGGCATTTATGTCGACAAAGCAGATGTGCTTAGACACTTTGGAATCCTTTGTTCTCCTTCTCTCTCTCTCTCTCTCTCTCTCTCTCTCTCTCTCTCTCTCAGATATTCAGGTTTTGTGTTTTGTGATTCCAATATGTCCTCTCTTTCCCTCTCTGCTTCTGTTACTCGCATGCATATATATATAGCAACTTGCTTGTTCTGTTATCAGTGTGACACCTCTCTCTCTCTCTCTCTCTCTCTCTCTCTCTCTCTCTCAAACACGATGATATTTTCTGTTCTATCTGTTGACTTGAATTAATGCTTTACTTCCTTCTCTTCTCTCTTTTTTTTTCTCAGAACACATCTAAGCAACGTTTTGTTAACTGAGCGTTTATTCGTGTGGCTATCTCTTGTATGTTCAGTCCCTTACCTACTCCAGTCACCTCTCTCTCTCTCTCTCTCTCTCTCTCTCTCTCTCTCTCTCTCTCTCTCTCTCCTACAAGGCATGGGAGTATACAAGGCATTACCTCTCCCCCTCCCTTCTAAACTGCCAAGATAGCAAATGAGGGGGAGCACAGGAGAGGAGAATTTCGAACGTTTTCCCTGTAATAGATTATGTTGTACTCGTTTTCCTCCATTCCCGCGTCATTGTGTTTGTTTGCTTATCTACTGACGTATCTTTATTTGTGGGTTTTACTGGCTTTCTGCTAAACTTTACTTTTCATAGCTTCTTTTTTTTTCTTTATTTTTTAATCTGGGGAAGTTAAACGCTCCATTGAATTGTTGTCAGTCTGATTGTCTGTGTGTTCGAAACAATAACGACGTTAGTAATAATGGTACCAGACAACTGCGAACTACTGTAAATAGTGTAAATTCGGTTTTTTGTTTTTTGCTTTTTTGACGGGGGCCGCCCGGTTTTCGTTAGAAATGATTTTAATTCCATTTGAATATATTTAAAACAGTTTAGCCTCTCTCTCTCTCTCTCTCTCTCTCTCTCTCTCTCTCTCTCTCTCATTTCAGGTGGTTTACCCGTTGAATAATATTCTGAATGCTAATAATTAAACAAAATCTCTCTCTCTCTCTCTCTCTCTCTCTCTCTCTCTCTCTCTCTCTCTCTCTCTCGGGGAAGCATCATCTCTGACCATGTCACATTTCATTGAGTCGCTCTGTGACTCGAGTTCGTCTCCTTTTATTGACGTGGCAGTTTTAATTAATTTTTTCTAGCTCTTGCTGGCGTTGTAGCCACCCGCGTGAGACCAGCACATATGTGTTAGTACTTGAATCACTATTGATTTATTTTTTTTTGTGTCAAATCGCAATTTTTATGTTTATTCATGCGGAGAAATTCGTAACGGCGT
Organism: Macrobrachium nipponense; assembly: GCF_015104395.2. Taxonomy (NCBI): domain Eukaryota; kingdom Metazoa; phylum Arthropoda; class Malacostraca; order Decapoda; family Palaemonidae; genus Macrobrachium; species Macrobrachium nipponense. The sequence goes on along the minus strand of NC_087202.1, from coordinate 53,210,851 downwards.
GATTTACTTACAAATCATACAATTTACTTACAAATCATACAATTTAATTGTATAATGTTTCTTCGTCTTTTTCCCTATCTAGCTGTTAACATTCTATATCGGCTGACATTAGTTATGGGAATCGTACCATAGGCTGCCCATTACTGCTCCTCATTCCTTGCTGTACATGCTCATGATAAGAAGTTCTTTATGAGACAACTTTTCCTTACCCACGAGTTTCAGGCAGTGCTCCCTCTAAGTATTTAAGGTTTGTGCCGTATTTTATAATGCTGATGCTCCAATTTCTAGAACGTGCAAATCTTGTGCAGATTAGCCTGTTGATAGGTAGAATGCAGTCAGTGTCTGACTGAGTGTGGAAAGAATGGCATACGAAAGTCACGGGAGTCCACACGGTGTGAGATAAAAATGGCCACCACTTCCCATGCCTTACCATGATTTCGCCAGCGCAAGATTGCGCAAAACCAATCATTTCTTCGGTCGTTTGTTCTTTTTGTCGTTTGTGATTTGCATGTTGTTCACTGAGACAAAACCTTTTCGATGAAAAAGACTCGTGAGTATTTTTGTCGCTGTCGATGTTGAGCCATTATGTTGATTGGTGGATCAGGATACGTGAAGCGACTTAGCATCTGTCATGGTCGTCGGCCGCGGATTTGACTGGTAAGTTTCAATTTCAGAATGCGTTTTAAGAGATGTCTGCGTTAACACGGTTGGTTTAAGATTAATTAATGCACCCGTTAGTTATACCGTGATTATCTGTTTAGAGCAGTCCTTCATTTTTCATACTCCGCATTTTTAACGATTTTATTGATTTTATATTTTTTATATTGCAGAGAATATCTATATATATGTATATCTATAGATATATATGAATATATATATGTATGTATGTTTGTATGTATATGTATATAATGTAAAGTATAAGTATATATATATATATATATATATATATATATATATATATGTATATGTATGTGTCTATCTGTGTGTGTGCAAGGTCACTGATTGCAAACAAACACACACACACACAAACACACACACGAGCGATAGCAAAGCTCCAGGACCCACCTAATAAACCTTGAAAATCTCCTGCCTCTCCGCCCGACCTTCGGACCGAACAAATGATCGAAATTGCTAATGTTCTTCACAGGCAAATGACCGGCTGTGCACAGGATATCTTTTTGCAAATGATCTTAACCAGAGGAGATTGGTTCCAGCACAGGTCCTTCAGCTATCCTACCTTCCGAGCCCTTCTCTGTTCTCTGTCTCTCTTCTCTCTCTCTTCTCTCTCTCCTCTCTCTCTCTCTCTCTCTCTCTCTCCCCGGGCCGCTACCCAGTCTGCCCCTCTCATTTTTACCTGCCCAGGTGTGCGTGGGTCGTCGGCAGTAAAATATGTTTCTGGTACATTGCGGTGCTCTCTCTCTCTCTCTCTCTCTCTCTCTCTCTCTCTCTCTCTCTCTCTCTCTCTCTATATATATATATATATATATAATATATATATATATATATATATATATATATATATATATATATATATATATATATATAGTATATGTGTATGGATATAAATGTTTTTATAATAGGATTTTTTCCTACATATTAGGCTAAACATGTTTTAGAAATAAATTTCTGCTTAACTTTTTTTTTTTTCCAAGCATTACGAGTTGGTTTAACCCATCAAAAGAAAAAGAAAATTGAAATATAATGTATCAGTCAGTTCGTTTGACTGAAAGGCACGAATAAAATTCAATCCCTTTTATCTCCTAAACCGTAGTATACTTTAAGAGAGCTGATAACTGCGTTTGCATACGATCGTCTCCTTTTTTTTTTTTTTTTTTTAGGCACGAACAAATATTTTCTGAACAAGTGACGAACTGGGTATTTGTCTGTACACGTGTGTACATAAGAGCGCATACAAAACTTATTCCAAATCTTGTCAGACGACGCAATACAATTGAGAATCGTACTGTACCCACATTTAGATATGCATGTATATGTGTCTGTATGTGCATATGCAGGACTTCAGGATTAGCTAGTATAGTTGACGTCCCCCTTTTAGGCCAATATAAAAACGAGTTTCCTTTTCAGCTGGGACTTTATAGTACCTTTTGATTGGCGTCGAAGGCCTTGGCATTCCGTAGGGTCTCTTTCTCTCTTTCCAGTTTTTGTTTATTCTCCGAGCATCTTTTCGCCAAAAATCTGTTTACGCACAAAAGCCTATTGTAGGGTCTTCTCGAATCTTATCTCGCCGCTCGCATGTTTCCAATGAGCCAATCATCGGCTTAAAGGAGATGTACGCGGTAGTGATTGGTGAATGGAATGTGTCAATTGGAAATCTTCCGCCCTGATTGGATGGGGGTGCTACTCCAATCCTCCGCCGTTTCTTCGTCGGGGACGGGTTTCTGGAAGTTTCGGGAGCATGCTTTGGGACCCAAAGCCCAGCACGGTACCGATGGGAAAGGAGTGGATAGATCTGAACCAACCGCGCCAATCCTTTATGCAAATAAGACTGAGCTCAACGAATCCTTTTTGCTTCTCTGTCCTTTCTTCCTAATTTTTTTTTTCTCTCGTCCTTCCTCAACCCTCTCTTCCGTGATCTGGTATCGTCATTTCCTTATCCTCTCTTCCCCCCCTCCGCTCAAGTTTTTCCATGGTATTATTGCACTCGCAAGCAATCTTAACAATTAACCCCCTTCTCAAGAACAAAATAGGATATTGTGTATTTCAGAAATACACATTACGAAAAATTGTCCAAGGGTTGCGTTGTAATTGTGTGATTACTTGAAATTTGAAAAAAAAAATATATTTTTGAGAAACGTCTCTCTTTCAAGCATTTCAACTCTATCAGTAAGATTGAAAGGGCAAAATTGCAGTATACCGACCTCTGTACACTGAAAATTGGAATCAGTATGCACTCTACGATTATATATATATATATATATATATATATATATATATATATATATATATATATATATATATATATATATATATATATATATATATATATATATATTAATATACATACATACACCGGGAGCCTGGTTTTATCTTTAATTTATAATGCAAAAGTAATGAAGATATTGTAGTTACGCTGCATTGCAGTGCACAATTTTTTGACAAGAAAGTGTATTTACATATATAAATTTACACACACCGATATATATATTTATATTGTATATACATGACTGTATTTATACATATATATAGATATAGGTATAAAATAGACGCGCACACACACACACAGATATATGTATGTAATTATGTATGTATGTATATCTATATAGTGTGGGAAGTGGTTTAGCTGGTTCACCCCTACTTATCACCGGCCCTCCTTCCTGCTTCTTCCCTGCCTTCCTCTTCCTGCTCTTAAACCCACTTCTCTGCTGGGGCAAATGAGCCTTATTCACTGAAATAGCTGCAGTCTCTTCATAAACGAAGGGTCGGGTTATGTGGCGGCGGCAACAAGACAGTAAAATAGAAACGGAATTTTGGGTGGGATGACTCTCGTCTGTTTGAGAGAATTAACGTTTACTGAATTTGGCACACGTTAGAAGTTCATCAAAAATTATGTACACACACGCACACACACACACACACATATATATATATAATATATATATATATATATATATATATATATATATATATTTATATATACATATACAAATTTGTATATATATATATATATTATATATATATAATATATATATATATATATATATATATATATATACACACACACAGACATTATGGACTCTTTGCTGTTTTTTCAGGACTATTAAAAAGAATGACTTATGCTTAAGAGTGAAGATATTTTAGGTTGCTAACGTAGTGTAATATATATATATATAGATAGATAGATAGATATAGATATATTATTTATACCAAATTAGCTGCGTCTCCTTTATCGTCCATCATTGCAAACACAGTGGGGATCCTTTAATCTGCAGGATCAAATTTCAAATTGAAATGGATAATTTTTTTTATTATTATTATCCTTCCCCTTCAGGGAGACCCTTCCTGTGAAGTGTAAGGGAAGGGCGAAGCGGGTTCACATCAAAGTATGGAAAATGATGGAAGGGTAAATGGTGGAATCATATAATTTTATGAAATGGTTATTTTGAAAATATATGAAATCGCAAACGGGTAAATTGCGAATGAATAAAGCATTTAATAAAATCACAGATGGCTAGATTTTGGATATTGTACGCATCATATAATGGTTAATTGATACTGAATATTTACCAATCCCTGACGGGCCTTTTATTTCTTTCGTGTAATTCGATTAGACTTTCGTCTCTTTCTTGTTTTATAGGATTATATCCTCCTCACTCCTCATTTTGTGTACTATGTTGTTCTTTTAATGTTGAATTCTACTTTCATTGTGGTTTAGGTACAGAGCGCTTCTTAGTTTCCATTATCATTCATTCCTGTGCGAAGGTGTTTTTCATACAGATACTTTTTTTTTTTTTTTTATCTTATCTTTATTTTATTTTATCAATTTTCTTCTATGCACTATTTAGGCTTAGAATGTTATTATTAGTAGAAATCGTATTAATAAAATGGTATTCTTACAAAAGATATATATACACACACACATATATATATATATATATATATATATATATATATATATATATATATATATATATATATATATATATATATTATATGTGTATGTATTTATATGTGTATATATGTGTGTGTGTGCGTGTTATAAATAGATAAAAAATAGATATAGATTTACATACATATACGTATTTATGTAATTCTAAGTCTAGATGTCTAGTATATGCGTGTATGTGTATATTGATTGTGGTTTTTAACATCATCCAGTTTTCAGCCATAAATCTATTTCATTTGAATGGCTGGCTCCAGAAATGATTCCAGAAATGATAATCTTGCAGTTCCCAGCGATTTTGGAGGGAAAAGTTGCTACTCATGCCTTTCACCCGCGTGGCTATCACCTACCCAAGTTGACTGACTAACCACCTAACGGTCCTAACCCATTGATTAGACCAAAAAAAGGCCCAAAGGCTTTTCCAGGGCCTTTGGGAAGGGCCTCGGGCGTTTTAACCTTTCAGGTTAATAATAGACGAAATAAGACAATATTGTTATCACACATTTCACTTGACTTTTCCTTAAAGTGGTGAAATAATTGGCGAGGAAATCATTTTCCAAGAAAGATCACAATCTAGCTGCAATGGGGAACGGAGGTTCCAAATGGCCACCTGTGTCATTACAGATTCCCATTCCTTATAAAAAAAAAATCGACTTCCAATGCAGCTGAATTAGGAGATATCCAATTGTCAAAGAGTTTCACAACGATAAATATTTAAAGGTTAGAAAAGAAAAAGGTTATAATTCTGTCAAAAACCTCTGTCAGGTTTACTTCAAAGTAAATATATGGAATATGCTTCTGAAGTAACCATAATTTTTCAGATCTTCTCTGGTTGGTGTAGTTCTTAATTGCTACTTGAATTATCATTTCCTAACCTTTGAGAGCTGAATTTGTAGTTGAATATCTCCATGTAATCCATGATTTTCATCTTTCGATTAATGTTTATAGAAATATGTTGTGATTTACGTTGATAGAACTTTGTTGCGATTTACGTTTATAGAACTTTGTTGCTATTTTTTGTTTTACAGAACTTTGTTGCGATTTACGTTAGTAGAACTTTGTTGCGATTTACGTTAATAGAACTTTGTTGTGATTTACGTTTATAGAACTGTTGTTGCCCAGTTCTATTTCTTTATTAGAATCTGTCTGCAGCTGTCGTTGGAAGCTTCTAGTGGATTGCGTGCTCTCGCCAGCCCTCCGATGCTAGCAGTCGTTTGTGTGTGGGTTTATATGGTATGGGCGTTTCAGCTGAAGCGTCAGCTTTGACGGAGTTGTCACCTGTCAGCCTTTAGGCTGCTTAAAAAAACTGGCTTCGATTTTGTTGGACTGCATTATTATAGACTGGTCTTGTCAAGATTAGTGCTTCTCTCTCTTCTCTCTCCTCTCTCTCTCTCTCTCTCTCTCTCTCTCTCTCTCTCTCTCAGTCAGTCTACATCACTATAGGCAAAACTTACCTGTGTTCGTTTTCATTTGCATCTTTGTCTCACCATTAGTCTGCACATTGCCCTCTCTCTCTCTCTCTCTCTCTCTCTCTCTCTCTCTCTCTCTCTCCCCTAGTATGCAGTGATAGGCAGAATTTGTCTGGATTAATCCCTCTTTATCTCTCTCTTCTCTTTCTTTCCATTATCGATTATGTAAACCAGTTTCTTCAACTTATTTCTCTCTGTCAGAAAGCACGGGGTTTAAATTCTTGTCAGTTACACACGGTTCACTCTGAGCTTCTCTGCAAATGATTCCAGTTAGCACCACGAGTCGTAATTTTCTCTCCTGTAATACCTGTTCTTGCGGTGGTATTTTATACGCAGCTTTCGAAAGAGACTAAAATATATCTTAGCAAAAGATCTATAATGATCATTTAACATTTTTGGACTTCATTAACATGCTCTTTTGTGGATGATATATTGGTTTCTTCCTTTTTTTCCAGACATTTCTTGGCAACGCGTAATTGTAAAAAAGAATTTTCTTGCATACAAAATGCTCTGAGTTATGCACACACACACACACACACACACACACACACACACACACACACACAGGAAGTTCTTTGCATACACGGAGACACACATGTTTTCCAATGTGCACATGCTCGCTGACGCATAACCGTCGTGCAGTTTATTCTTGTATGAAAATAAATAGCTTCATATCCGCAGACATATCAATCATTACATAGGTTTCCCTTCGTGGCAGCATCCATCCACATAGATGTTGATAGGGATATCCGAAGAGAATTGTAAAATGACAATTTTTTTTTATCTTTTTTCATCGTCGCTTTTTACTTTTGCACCCCAGTCATCAACCTGTTCGCCCATCTTTACACACACACACTGTTTATCCTTTCATAAATGCTGGCACAGATACAAGAACAAATATGCACCGAGATTCATTCATGTTTATATATCCGCTGGTGAATGGATTCAAGTTATACTCTTTGTTTATTTTTTTCTTATTCGTACTTCGTATTTACTCTAGCAACTCGCCCTCACAGTTTCTATCCTCTTTGCATATGTAGCATTATTATTCATACAGGGTTTTGCACCTTGGGCCTTACCTCCCTTTTTTCGTATTTTATTTTAGTTTATTTTTTTAGCTGGAAGCAAAATTTGACTCCCACGCGTCATTCAGATACCTCGCCCAAATGGACGAAAAACTGGTCCCTCCTAAAAGGGATTAGGATACGGGGAATGAAGGGTAGAGGGACATTGGTAGGAGGGGATGGTAAAAAAACAGGGTAAGGAGAGAGAGAGAGAGAGAGAATGTGTGTTCTTGAGAATTTTCAAACCGAAATCGTTCACATGAACCTCAGTGGATTAAATTGTAAAGAGAGAAAAATTTGGTTATGACGGAATGGTATTCAGACCTTATTTCATGTGTTACTCTCTTGTTATTTTTCATTACAGAAATAAACAATATTTCCACTACTCTGATATCAGTGCTTTGTTTGAAGAGCTGAACTACTTGGATGCGTGCGCTCAGTATGTTTTGCATTCGATATGAAATACCAGAACTAAACTACGTGAAAGTGAAAATCGTGTTTTTTTAAAAGATAATTTTGCTCCATTTAATTCTTGTTATCTTTTATTAAAGTCGTTTATAAAGGAAGAAGAAACAATGTTTTTGGGATGTCTCCTATTACTCAATTTAAGTCATCTCAGGCACAGTACCTGTTGCGGTTCCCATTATTAAAAGGTTTCAAAAAGCATTAAGAGATAGGTCACATTACCTATAAGAAAATATAAAAGATTAAACCGTCTTGTCTTTAGGACAGTCACTCTTCTTCATGTGCGTGTGGATGTTACTTTACGCTTCTAAAATCGACGAGCATGTTCCTCTTTATTGCAACACCGAAGGTCTGGAAAATTTTTAAAAATTGGGGTTTGGAAAGCGACCACCTTCCAAACTGTAATGCTCTGACACAGATTCTGTGTGAAATGTTGTATTCGTGGACCGATTTCCAACTTTGCAGGCGTTTAGAGCAAGAGGAACGTGTACACAGACTCTCCATATATTATATATTATATATATATATATTATATATATAATATATATAATATATATATATATTATATATATATATATTAATATAATATCATTATTATATATTAATAATATATATATTTTTTAATATATCTATATATATATATATATATATATACATATGTACATAATTATATATATATATATATATATATTATATATATATATATATATATATATATATATATATCACTGGCTCTCTCTCCGTGATATACACACCTGAGATCACGTGATACAACTCTCAGAGTGACTTCTGTAAAAGGGAGGATTAGATCACACATTTTAATTTATGAATTCATTAATTTTTCTTCTGCATCCTTTGAGTGAATTGTTTAGTTATGTGTTTGAGCAAGAGAAATTGGCTAATTACTTTAGCTTACGCTTTCCAACTGAACAGGTTAAGTGTGTTCGCGCGGGATTATTTATGTAATTGGTATTTGCGTGTGGGAGATTGAGTTTGTACATTCATTCGTATACCTATGAGTAGGTGTACACCCACACACACACACGTAGATACAACACTTTATATATATATATTATATATTATATATATATATGTATGTATTATGTATTATATATGTTATGTATGTATGTATGTATTATGTATATGTATGCATGTATTACCTTAAGCCGCTACTCCTTTAATTTCCATATGAAGTGCGTGTAATATATATATATATATATATATATATATATATATATATATATATATATATAGATATAAGTCTCTTTCATTAATGTGTGTACACATCTAAGTGAAACTTTAAATATCTCTTAGATTATTCCCATTAAGTAAAATCTGAAAATTTCATTATATTTCGTTTTTCTCTTGTATCAAATTTTAATACTGTAGCCTGTGTATTTCATGGATGTTGCATGGTGTTGAATTCCAAAGCATAAACACTCGTGCATCTGCAGTCATGCTCGACTGCACTTCAGGTTGTGCGCATGCGCGAGAGCTCCTTTGGGGTCCACCCAGAAGATAAGAATTCATTTTGTAAATAACACCCCTTGAGAATAATGCATTTCTACGGTGTTCAGACGCTCTGCGAAAGCCAACAGTTTGGTTGATTTTCATTTGATTGGATTTTTTATACACGTATGCATGTACATATTTAATTATATCGGCGAGCGCACGCGCGCGCATATGTGTACGTGTTGATGTTCTGTGTTGCTACGGGGTATGCTTTCATGTTGTGTCTAAAAGGAAGTATTACTATTAATCATATTATCTGAACGTGTTGCGTCTGATGTTATAAACCGATGCTGTGTTTAAGGATTGCTGATAATTATCATGACATGTCGACATTTGTTCATTAATATTGATGGGGTTTGAGGCTTGATGACTGCTCACACAATCCCCAAGAGCTTCGAATGTTCATGCTTGTAAGTGAAAGATTGCTTCTTGCTTGCATTTTTGGATTAACTCATCATCTCTATTTTATTTGTCTGTGTTTATCTTTGTTTATTTGTTATTTCCACCCTTATTTTTGTTTTACTTCTCTTCTCCCTTTCTCTGTTCACATATCTGCACTGAATAAGTTCGTTTGATATGGTAGGCACTGTCTGAATAATAATAATAATAATAATAATAATAATAATAATAATAATAATAATAATAATAATAATAATAATAATAATAATAATAATATGTTGAAAATTATCTGAAAACACCCCAGTTGGACAGAATTGAAAGCTTTAACTCATATGTTGAAACTAATGCATGCAATAAGATTATGTGCACCGAAAAATCCATAAATTATGTTAGAAAAGGACATGGTCAAATTCTTGATTAGCGATATTGGCCTTGCATTTAGACAACTCCTGCTGTTAATATTGTTATTTAATTCACAATTAGCATAAGTATATATGAAGCATGCCAGAAATAGATGTGGAACGTTTGCAGAAAGGCTCCTTTAAACTTCTACGTTAGAAAATTAACCTTATTGTAGAATGAAGAAATATTCTCTAATTGAAGGAAAAGGTGCACTTTAAATTTAACCTAGCCTATTCATCTTTGGAGACATATCGACTGGTTATCAACTGTTATTATTTGAAAAACTTTAACGAATTGAATCTTCAGTCACTGTTTTTTAAGTTTCTGTAAAAGAAAACTATTGTCTGTCCTTCCATTCGCTCTTTATTTTGTCCGCCCTCATATCTAAAAACCTACTGAGGCTAGACGGCTGAAAATTGTTATTTTGATTATTCACCCTCCAATTATCAAACACTCCAAATTGCAACACTCTAACATTAGTAGTTTTGACTTTTATTTAAGGTTACAATTAGCCATGGATCGTGCATCTGGTAGCACTTTCCAGAGGCATGGGACGCAGCCTCACTGTACCGTATCTGGTGAACAACTGGAACGCTACCGGTCCGGTCGTAGCTGATGAATTTACACAGAATTAGTATAAGTTGTACAGAAAACTCGATCGCGCCCTAGAAACTTCGGTACGGTTAATACTTGTTTTTTCTTGTCATTTGTGTATACTCGTATGTCCAAATAAGGTAAAGGCCGATTTTTTAAGGGAAATTGAGACGCTTTTTTTTTTTAATCTTTGCTTGTTGTGGATGATTCCGTTCCAAATAAAAGCTGTTCCAATTCAGGCGTTTAATTGTCCCTTATAACTGTTGAAGTATGGTTCCCTGATTCTTTTGGTAGTGGGGCGCTGTGTAACTGGATTTCAGACCTTTTCCAAGCAGAGGAGGAAGAAAAGCACCCCCAATGACCTTATTTAGCCATGTGCAGTAGAAGCAAAAGTATAAGATGAGAGGGCTGGGGGAAAGAGGAAGGTTTAAAGAAGAAAGAAAATGATAATCTTACCTCTTGATGCCTGGAACATTGAATACAGGACTAAGAAAAGCACTCCAGAGTCTGGCAGCAAAGCGTAAAAACAGTCACTGACCCATTCAGTGCGAGCATTGTTGCCTGTATTTACTGTCTTGACAATAGAAAATCTTAAATACTCGGCTTATAGTAATTCCCTGAACCCTCTCCTGAAAGACTCAAAATATATACAGTTACATGACTGGCAAAAGTTCAGCTTTGTAGGTAATAAAGTGTTTTGAAATACTTCTCACCGTTTTATAGCTAAAATGCGGCCTCCAACCCCTCTCTCTTTCTCTCTCGTATATTATGTGTGTGTATGTATATGTATAGTGTATGAACGGGAAACAGTAACATAAGAGGCCGACATTTAGACATAATGAAATGTTAGTTAATCAGTGAAAGCTTGTGTATACATGATACATGTAAACACTACAAATACATACTATTCTATATGTTCGTGTGTGTGTGTATTATATATATATATATATATATATATATATATATATAT